>NC_141600.1:18888627-19066127 GCF_047967505.1 Dipteris shenzhenensis
TTAAATAATATATAGTATATTTTATATCCTCTCTCTCTCTCTTATGTCTTTGTCTCTCTAACTCTCTCTCTTATCTCTTTCTCTCTGTCTCTGTCTCTGTCTCTCTCTCTATCTCTCTTATCTCTTTCTCTCTAACTCTCTCTCTCTCATCTCTCGCTCTCTCTCTCTTCCTCTCCTCTCTCTCTCTCTCTCTCTCTCTCTCTCTCTCTCTTTCATTCTATCTCTCTCTCTCTCAATATATATAATATATAATGTACTGTATTATACATTATATAGTATAATATATATTCATAATATATTATATTTTACAATATATTAAATAATATATAATATACTTTATATCCTCTCTCTCTCTCTGTCTTATATCTCTCTCTCTAACTCTCTCTCATCTCTCTCTCCCTCTCTCTCTCTAACTCTCTCTCTCATCTCTCGCTCTCTCTTCCTCCTCCTCCTCCTCTGCCTCTCTCTCTCTCTCTCTCTCTCTCTCTCTCTCTCTCTCCCTCTCTCTCTCTCGCTCACTCTTATCTCTCTCTACTCTCTCTCTCTCTGTCTTTCACACTCTCTCTCTCTCATATCTCTGTCTCTCTTACTCTCTCTCTTATCTCTCGCTCTCTCTCCTCTCTCTCTCTCTCTCTCTCTCTCTCTCTCTCTCTCTCTCTCCAACTCTCTCTTATTGGAAATAAAAGCCAATAAGGGCCTTGGTGTGGTCCAAACCCCCCTCGTGGGTGTTGATTAAATGAGGACATGCTACGCATGATGACACGTGGACACGTTATTGAGAGAAATCCCATAAGTATGGGATACATATATGATCCTTGGTATATATATGTGTTAATTGATGGACCCTCCTCCAATCTCTCGGCTTTTTGCTAGGGGCTGAAGGAGGTTTCACGTGGCTAGGAGGCGAGGGAAATTGGGACCCCCAGTACTCAACGCAACCAATGGTAGGCTGCCATGTGGTAGCTACCCTACATCTCTCTCATCTCTCGCTCTCTTTTCCTCCTCTCTCTCTCTCTCTTCTCTCTCTCTCTCTCTCTCTCCCCCCTCTCATTCTCACTCCTCTCTTGCTCGCTCGCCCCCCCCGCCCTCTCTCTCTCTCTCTCTCTCTCTCTTGGCACTTATCTCCAACTCTCTCTCTCTCTCTCTCTCGTCTCCTCCCCCCCCTCTTTCTCTCTCTTTCTCTCTCCCCCCTCTCATTTTAGCTCCTCTCTCGCTTAGTTGCCCCCCCCCCCCCGCTCTCTCTCTCTCTCTCTCTCTCTCTCTAATATATAATATATAATATAATGTAATGTCTTATACATTATATAGTATAATATATATTCATAATATATTATATTATATTATATATTAAATAAATAATATATAATATATCATATATCTTCTCTCTATCTCTCTCTCTCTCTCTCTCTCTCTCTCTACTGGTCACCATGTACTTCTGTCCTGCATCATCTTGTATTGCTTGGTTGACACATCAGCATGGTGACACTTTGGACGCTGCACCCATCGCAGTCACTGCCGTGTGTCCAGCCTTTCTTCTGTAGTCTGCGTAGGCCTCTGAGTGGAGTTTTCTACAGTGAGACTGCGCCTATGAGTCTACGCATGTCGGCGGGACTCGCGGCACGTGTTCCCTCAGCCATGGGACTCGCAGTCCAGTCTGCTCTTCCTCTTCTATATCAGAGCACCAGGTGGCTGGTTGTCTCCCCGGGCCCCGAACCTCTAAAATGCTTCCCCGAACCTTCAAATCGTTGACACATGGTGCTTGGCTCCCTCCTCCCTCCTTAATATATAGTATAGAAACTCCAAGAAGCTCTACGACGTACGTATCTCCTTGACGCCAGTGCCTCTACATATATTTTGCAGCCCTCAATATCCTTGCTCAAGGGCCAAGGCCTTACATTATATTAAAGAGCACTTGCATTATAGCTACAAATCGCACCGTGAGCCGCCGCTCAGGTCTGCCAGAGCTGCTGGCAGTCACACCTTCATGGATTTCGGGAGAGAGTCGTGTGTTGTTAGCAGAGCAGCTCTTCTACGATTTTGCCCGCAAGACTTGTCAGTGCGCATTTACTACGCAACGACAGCCATCCAGCTCCAGACTGTCTCCACTCTGGGAGTCTTCTTCTGCAACTCAGTGCGCCAGTCTGCAACTCTGCGCACCAGCAGTTCTTATAAGCTTACAGCCGCCTCCACCTTGGTTTCGTGCACCCACCTACAGACTTTGCATAGTGTAGGCTATTAAAGGCTCTTTGCACTCGTGACTCCAGCCCAGTGAGTCGCCCAGTGAGTCCAGTCTCCACGCCGAGTCCATGGACTGCCCATGCGACCAACCCGTATGCCTGTATTTTGGAGCATTTCCTCCACAAGTTAGCACGACGTGTCATCTTAGGGTCATCTATAGCTTTGCCCAATGTGCCTTGCTCGTTGGTCCATGACTCCATGCATAGCTTGCAGCAACTGTTGCTACTACCAGCCAACGTGTGCGCACGTCCTTGGAACTTGCCCAAGAATCGCTATCATATAGAGCCTAAAGGCCACGACCATTGACGAATCTCAAAGCACAAGACACTTGGAAGTCGGCTCATTGACAATAGAAGCAGCATTGAATCAGCATCCATCAAAGGTCTAGATTCTAGAGCGTCGTTGCACCATCTTGCATACACTGAGAATTGTATATTTGAAAGTTCAAAGATCATGCCGTCATGACACTGTAAGAGCTTCTCATCATTCATCGTGCAGTCAGAAGCTGTAAAGCTCTTGACACTAAGCGTCAAGAAGGTTTTGTCACATATTGACAGCATCGTAAAATTGGTATTGTGAATCTTGGCGAAGACGATTGGCAATGCTAGTGGATGCTTTCAACTTCGGTGGTGAGCACACAAGAGATAAAGTATAACAACTGAGTAAATTTCGTTTTATTGAGTGTAAGAAAGTTTATTTGCTTTCGCAAAATGGCATAACGTCTTCTGCCATCTCCTACAATTCAAGAGCAAATTAATGCACTTCACCTTCAACTTTTGCAAGAGAGAGATCAACGAGAGAGAAGCTACTGATGATTTTACAAGAAACTATGATCAGATCATGAGAGAAGTGATTGAAGCCATCAAGAGAGCTCAAGAGAAGTATACTAAGCAAGCAAACAAGAAAATACAACATATGATGTATAAGGAAGGAGATTTTGTCCTTCTACGGATTGAAAAGAGGTGTTTAAAGAGTGTTGATAAATGCCCTACAGTGAAATTAGCACCAAGGTTTTATGGACCTTTTAAGGTTATCTCTAAGGTAAATGATTTGACTTATCGTTTGGACTTGCCCAATCATTAGAAGATTCATAATGCCTTTCACATTCATCTCTTGAAACCTTTTAAAGGAGAATTACCAATGCATCCTGTATATGAAGAGCCACCTTTGATTGTGGATGAAGTTGAAGTTCTTGAGCCTAATTGTATTCTAGCTTATCAACAAAGAACAATGTGCAAAGGAAAGACTTATAACTTCTATTTATTGAAGTTTAAAAATCATCCAAAAGAAAATGCACAATGGTTCCCTAAATAGTTTTTCTGAGACCATCCTGATATCCTTAACTCATATAAACAAAATCACAACTGAGGTCAGTTGCACCTTAAGCCAGAGGGAATGCTACAAGAAAGTATTTCTCAAAGCTCTTGTTCAAAATGACGTAAAGTATTTGTAGGATCGCACCGGATGGGGGGTTTCCATTTTTCGAGCGAAAACCCCCAAGCGACGGGCGGACAAAAGGTGGGAGGGGTCAAAATATATAGGCTCAAGTCACTTTTGCACAGCAAAAAATTCCAAATTATTTCAAGGAATATGTAAGTAAATATGAAACATTGATAAATAGATATAGATATAAATATACCTTTATATAATATACATATATAATGTCAAAGTGGTGACTTATTTTATGACTTTCAAAAATCCTTTCTTTTCCTTTCACCATTGCTTGAATCATGAAATTTTTAGCAACTATCCTCTTTACAGTTCCTTGGGATGACCTAAAAAAAATAAATAGTACCTTTTTAATAGACCCTCTAAGTGTATTTTGCCAGAAGAATATGGTTTGAAGAGCTTGCCCTTGCCCAGCCCTATTCCGTCGGCAAAATACCCTTGGAGAGCCTACGCAGAAGGTGTCATAACTTTTGCTCCTTAGCTCAGATTGAGGAGCTGTAAAGAGGAAAAATGTTTAAAATTTAATGATCTATGCAATGGTAGGCTTAAAATTATACTTTTTATTGTTATAAAAGTAAAAAATTAAAAATTTCAAGATGTATATGAGAGTTACAACTTCTCCCTAATTCATTTTATGGTAGGAAGGAGTTCAGTAGAGACCACATTTCCTTAAAAGTACTTAGGTTTAGAGAATTGGGAATATTTTTAAAATCCCTACCTTGCCTTCCCATATTTGATAATGTATTAGAGATTAATTTATGATCGATTATAATGGCTTCAAGTATGAGGTTTCTAATATCTTTTTCCTACTCATCCAAGGAATATGGTATACATTGTTATATGAGAGCTTCAAATATGGGATTGCTAAAGATTAGGGAAAGTCTTTGAAATTGATTAAATTACCATAATACTCAAAAGACAGTATGGTAGGAAGGCATTTATAGGAGTTTCTAAAGTGTTTACTATTAGTTCATATACAGATGATATTCTCTAAAATGAGGGTTATAATGAAAAATAAATAAGTATATGGTTCCATACATGAGAAATTAAGAAAGAATTGTATATTCCTTTGAGAAATATACAAGCATGGTTGGTGTCAAAAACTATCGGTCGGACTTTTTTGCTCGTAGGTTTTTGCTCAGAAACTGTGCACATCCGCACCATATGGGGTGGGGGTTCTATTTAATACTTGGGTTTAGTCAGGGACGCCTAACTAAACATGTGCCATTAATAAGTATCATGGGTGATGCCATTTAGAAAACTTGCATTAATGGATTATCGTTTGTAAAGACCATTACTTAGCATGATTGGCTAATCATATGATGCAAATCATTGCGAAAAGTATTTAACTAATTGTGGATTAGTTTATTGAGTACAGGAAATGACATGGACGGATGGGAATAAACACGCTCGAGGGAATAAAGGCTGAATGCCATGGTTTTGTGCTAGTGCAATGTAATGTATTAAATGGACAAGGGTCATTACATTTTTGGATAGGGGAGAGTGCTTAAAAGCCTTCCACTTTTGACATGTAATTTTGGATGAGTACTTGAGAAAAGGAGTGACATAGAGAAAAGTAAGGTAAAAGGATGCTGAAGAGAAAAGTATGGAAAAGGGATGATCAGGAGATGAATACGTGACTTTGTATCAATGGCTGATGCTCTTATTGAAATATTATAAATACTCTTAGTGTGGGATCACGAGCCACACACCTCGATGAGGGAAATTGTACCTAGTGATTGTCTCTTGTCTTTTCATGAGTTTCCATGCATATTTGATTTTTGGTGCTATTATATGTGTTAGAATTGTATTTACATTTCATTATTATACTTTGAGCATGGTTATGTTGGGATCAGTTGATTTAGTGATTCGTTCAATTGATTGTTAATAACTAGTGTAATTGGAGGCTTGAGTACAAGTGATGGAACTAATGGCTAGGATTGTCAGTGATTTGTTCAATCAATTGTTAATAACTAATGTAATTGGAGGCTTGAGTACAAGTGATGGAACTAATGGCTAGGATTGGAGTTAAAGTACGAGGGTAATGATCAAGGTGTCACACAGCACATCTTTTATGGCCATGGGCCAATTTTGTATTTCTTTAATATTGCAAAGTTTGAGTAATATATTTTGGAGAAGACATAAATCAATTTTGGGCCCAAAGAGGCTATATAAATCTAATCCCTTATTTTGGAAGAGAGGGATAATTTTAGCTCCTTGTTCTTTTATGAAATATTATAAATACTCTAGATGAGGAAGCATGACCTACTTACCTAGGGGGGGAGATTGTACCCATACTTCTTGTCACTCTCATTTTGTGATTATGTTCTTCTTCTCCAATTGAATTAAGTGGTGAATTTTTATGGAAGAGTCCTCATTTTGGTTGCAATGGTATCAGAGCTTGGGTGACGCTCTTGTGGCTAAAAAAAGAAATTGAGTCAAACAAAATCTCATGAGAAGAGTTGTTCATAAGGTCCTTGTGATATACCTTATAAGGAAAGAAGAGGTGCATGGTTTTTGCGATCCTTGCCTCAATCGATAGCATGAGTTGTGTGCACTACACATGATACTCTCAAGGGCACCATTCATATTATGCATGTCTGTCAATTGTAAAATAAATAATAAATATAGCTTGGTTCCACCCGCTCACTCTAATCGACTCTACAGTCTGTACATGACCTGAGTAGTGAGTGCAAAACTCGCTCAGAGACTGTTCCATCTGCCTGCTATAGCCCACTGCACTGTCTCAACGCACGCACTTGCAGGTCATGTCCACTCCCCCCTTGACTTTGGAGTTTGATTGCCCTACTCGTGCGAGGCGATCCATTGCTAATCTAGTACTTTTGGGGCCCGAAAAGTCTCTATAGTCGCCATAGCCAGCTTCTTCAAAGTCGACTGGTTTTTTCTTGTTTTCTCCTTGAATATGCAGCCATTGCTACTCAGATTTCAGCACAAGATAGCCCAAGGATGGAGAAGCTTCCCCTAAAAGGAATTACAGAAAGGTGGAGCTAAAACAGAGAAAACACACAAGAGATGTTCGATGATTTTTGGGAAATGACGACCAGCAGCGACATCTGTTCTTCGATTCCTTGCAGCTAAAGGTTTGCCCATTCAAGAGGTATCTCTAGTAGGAAGGGCTTGGAGAATGGCAAAGAAATGGAGGAGAACAAGCTTTAGCAAGATTTGGGAAGAAGGGGAAGAAATGGTGAAGAAGAAGAAGAAGAAGATGGAGAAGAAGAAGATGATGTGGCACAAATGGGCTCAAGGAGGATCAAAGGGCTATGATACCATGTTGATAAACTAAAAAGAAAGCATGGAGTGAACACAAACTCATAATTCTTGCTTATGGAATGAAGAAAGATGAGGTCCTTAAGTAGGCACCTCTTACATGATCACTGACATCACAGATGACCTCTGAGCTCCACAATCATCTCCTCAATCTACTCCTAGATTCTCTCAATCATCTTATGTGGCTTCTATCACCACCTAATTGGGCTTATGGGCACCTAGCTATGCCTCTAGCACACACACATAGAAACCAAGGTGTGCTTGAGGCATACACCTTGAGATATCCCAACAGACCCCAAGGTCTTTATTTTACTCTATTTTATTTTATTTTATTTTTAAAAATAGAGAGAGCCCAAAGGTTCATAAAAAGTCCCTTTAAGGGAAATCTTCAAAGAATACATATTGGTGATTTGCAATACACAAAGTGTGAGGCCACTCCATCGACAACAAAGGCAAAAAGTGCAGATGAATCTGAGAAAGAACAAATCAAGACGGAGATTTGGAACCACAAAGTCACCAAACAATTAATTGGAGAGCATTTGAGTACACAGGCGACTTGATCAGTCACATATCTCCCACTCTAGCCCTTTCTACATCCAATGAAAGAGCGAGATAAGTGATTCCTTTTTCTTTATATTTCATACACTTAGTAACATCCACCATCCTCTTCTTACCATACACTTGAATTACACTTTACATCTATTTATCTTCTTATACACTTAGTATCCTTAATTCCCTCTGCTCCTCTTTATTTGTATTTATTGTATTATCATGGGGGATCATCCACAACCACCCATGCAAGAGCTATTAGATGCACTTCAGGCACAATTGGAAGAAGAGCATGAGCATAGGGAGTGTTTGGAAAAGAAAGTCAATGGTAAGAAAAGGAAGAGGCATTCATCTGATGATGATTCATTTGATGATGAGTCCGAAGATGATCTAATTATTAAGATAGTCAAGGCTACATTGAGAGCACAAAATTCAAAAAAGGAATAGCAATTGAATGTCCAGAGAGAGAGAAGAATCCAATGGTAAAACTGCATCTAATCGAGAACAAAGCAACCAAGCAAGAAGAAGACATGATGCCAAGCCGCTTTAAAGGTGGAGGTAAGTATAATTCTCATGCTCTTTTGAAAATGAAAGGTTTCATTAATAGTAAAGAAGTTGTTATTCTACATGACAACAATAGTACACATGATTTCATCTAAGAAAGAGCTTTAGCAAAGCTAGACCTAGAGTCATCCCCATCTCATAATAAAGTGAAAGCTACTTTCACTAAGATGAAGTATAATTGCACTAGAGAAGTCAAAGATCTAGAGATTTCAATCAAACCTTATAAAGATAGATGAGACTTCCTAGTAGCAACCCTACAAGGAATTGATATCATCTTAGGAATGCCATGGAGACATCAATCTAATCCTAAGATAGATTATGACTCACATTAGATGTGGATTGAGAAGGAAAAACAAGAAATATGTTGAAAGAGTTCTAATATGAGAGCTGAAATTGGTCCATTACTCAACCATACACAAGCCAAGAGAGCGATTAGGAAACATGAGAAAACATATTTGATTTTGGTGAATACTGTATAACGGCTACTCTACTAATACTAAGCCTACACACCCAAAAAAAATTTCTCAAATTTTTGATTATTTCTTAGAGGATTTACCACCAAGATTACCATGCCCTCGAGCTAAAGGTCATAGGATAGAAATCATACCAAGTAATACTCCACCCTGTAAGGCTCCTTATAGAATCAACCAGCTAGAACAAAAGAAAATTCAAAAGCAAGTGGAGGAAGTATTACAAAGAGGGTTGATAATACCTAGTCATTCACCTTATGGAGCATTTTTCTTGTTGGTCAAAAAGACTAATGGAACCTTTTGAATGTGCATAGACTAATTTGCACTTAACAAAATCATAGTGAAGAACAAATATCCAATCCTAGGATTGATGATCTTTTAGACAAATTGAAAGGGGCCAAGGTCTTCAGTAAGATTGATCTTAAATCCGGCTATCATTAAGTTCAGAAGATGATATATACAAGACTGCCTTTCAAACTCAAACATGGCATTATGAATTCCTAGTTATGCCTTTTGGTTTAACTAATGCTCTAGCTACTTTCAGTAGAAAATCTTTCTTAAACACCAAGATTGTGTAGTAGTATTTTTCAATGATATTCTTGTGCAAAGAAATTGAGGAGCATAAGGAACATCTAAAGTTAGTCTTTTCACTTTTGAAAGAAAATCAACTGTAGATAAATCCTAAAAAGGGTAGTTTCTTCCAAGATCAAATAGAGTATTTGGGTCACATAGTATCTGACGATGAGATTCGAGTAAATCCAAGAAATATTAAATGTATAGTGAGATGGCCTAAACCCCGAGATACACACAAATTAAGATCATTCTTGGGATTGTGTAGCTTCGATAGGAAGTTTGTCAAGAAATGTGCATTCATTGCACATCCATTGATAGACCTTCTTAGAAAAGGTAAAGATTTCTTATGGACTGAGTGTCAAGATACATTCTTTGCAACTTTAAAAGAGGCTCTCACACAAGCTTATGTGCTACAACTACTAGATTTCTCTAGACCATTTTTTGTAAATGTAACCAATGCTACTGGACATGGAATTGGAACTGTGCTTATGCAAGATGGACATCCTATATCATATGAGAGCTGAAAATTAAAACTAGCGGAATACAATTATAGTACATGTGAAAGAATTAACCTGCTATTGTGCATGCCTTACGAATGTGGAATCATTTTTTGATGGGAGCTGAGTTTCTTATAAAAATTGATCTTCGACAAAATATCAAAAATTTGTTGACTCAACCACTAATATCCAATAGACACATCAAATGGGCATCATTTATACAATGTTTCTAGCCCATGATTTAGTATCAACTTGGTAAAGAGAATATAGTTGCTGATGCTCTCAGTAAAAAGCCAAGTATTAATCATATCATTGCTGTAAAGATCCAGGCTTTCAAAGGTATGAAGAAGTATTACCAAGGGGATCCAAACTTTTCTGATATATGGAACAAATTAGAGAATAATAATTGGAAAGCAACAGGTTTCTTAGACCCAATAATCAACATAAGCATGATAAAACTTATTCCTAAAGGTGGACCAAAAGAGGAACTGAAGAGCTAGAGACCATTGACCATGCTGAGAGCTATAGTTATAAGATCTTTGCAAAAGCACTTGATATTAGACTTAAAACCAAGATGCAATGTTGGATAAGGGAGGATCAAAAGGGGTTTATACAAGGAAGGCATATCCTAGAAGCTATTCTCACCTTGTGGGAAGGACTTGAACTGGCTGAGGAGACTCAGCAGGACATATGCTTCCTCAAAAAAGACTTTGACAAAGCCTATAATAGAATGGAATGGGAGTTCATCTTGTCCTCCCTCAAAGATATGGGAGCTGGACCCAGTTTTATTTCTTATGTAGAAATTCTATTGTGCCAAGCTAGAAGTAAGGTCAAAGTAAATGGTAAAATGACACAACCCTTGGGGCTTAAAAGATATAGCTCTCTTCTCTTTGATATAGTTGCGGATGCGCTAGGATGGCTTGTTAAGGATGAACCAGACAAGGGTTCAGTGAAAGGAATTCAGGTGGAAGGGGGCATAGTACAGATTATGTGCCAGTAATTCACAGATGACACAAAATGGCAAAGAGTTAGTGTAGGTCACTCTGGAATACTTCAATACCTTTTGCATAGCCTCAGGATTCAAAATAAATCATGATAAAAAAGTGATATATGGCACTTTGAGCCCTCCCCCCCTCTTACTGTATAATAAGGGGTGCAAAGAGATCAGAAAAGGAGAGGTATTTAGATTACTAGGAATCCCTATGGGATTTGGATGCACTATGCAGGACAGATGGGATTGGGTCTTAGACAAGGTCAAAAGCAAGGTGAATAGATGGCAAGGGCTGCAACCAACTCTAGCAAGAAGAAATTTTTTCCTAAGTCATTACATCTACCCCTCCATTATTTATTTTATTTGTTGCTGGTTCCCAACTAAGAAGTTCCTGAGACAAATTAACATCTTGTTTAGATCCTTTCTCTGGGGAGGAGATGGGGTCAATCGCAATGTCCCTAAAGTTAAATGGCAAACTTGCATAATGCCAAAGGCAGTTGGAGGGTAGGAATAGCAAATGTTGAGAAATATGTGGCCAAATTCATGGCGCAATGGATCATCAAGGCATTGTAGAATCCGGATAAGATTTGGGCTTACTTAATCCTTAGAAATATAAGTAAGGTCAAGATCATTAGGTGCAAGCACTAGAAACACCTTCCGGTAGGGTTTGCCCTCTATAGTAAGGAAGTCTGCATAGCAAAGGGTTCAGACCTATGGAAAGGCATGTGGTCATCCTAGGAGTCTCTGAGACCGTACATTATCTAAAAAGGGTTCTCTAGGAAAAAGAGTACATTCGCAGCCAAGGATTCAATTTGGTTCTCAACCATTTGTTCAGACACCCCACTCCCTAATGATGAAATTAAGAACACCTTGCTCCTCAACAAGAAAGGGATTCAAGTCGGGGGGGATATGTGGGATAGAGAGCAAAGGAAGTGGATAAAGAATGACATATTAAGAGTTAGATTTAAACTGAAAGAATTCGACTTAGAGATGCTATCCGTGAGATAGACACTTTGGGACAAAGAAACAACATCGTGCATGGGGGGAAGGGCTCCTCCATCTATTAAAGAATTTAGGTGGGCAGGCCAATCCAAACTCTACCTCGTCCCCATCTTTGTCGAAGGACAAGAAGAGCTGTTAGCTCAACTAAATCGAAAATGGTTGAGAAAAGATTCGAAAAGAGTACGGACCAAAAGATTCAAAAAAATGTGAGATAGGCTCCTAGAGAAAGAGGATTGCCTCTTATGGCTCATCATGCACAAAGGAGTCTGGACAACCAAACGAGCATTAACTAGACAGGGGGATGGTTTTTGTCAAAGATGTAACAGAGTGCAGGAAGATATCCCCCACTTGTTTCTAAACCGCAAGTGCTAGAGAGAAGTATGGGACAATGTGCACAAACACTTTGGCTTTTTCACGATCAATTATGTTTTTCTTCAGTTGGGTGACATACCAACCAAGTCCCCAAAAAACTGGACCACTATGCACAGCTCCATCCTTTGGTCTCTATGGGCTCAGAGATGCGCTAAGGTTTTTGGTAATGTTGCTATTGGTACTAATGAAATTGTAATGAATGTATGTTTGAACACACAAAAGAGACGCATATCTTGAAAAGATCTCACGACTGTAGCAACAAATCTAGGAATGCTACAAAAAGGACAAAAAAATTGCAGAGAAAGAGACTACCCTTCTGGCACAGATGCAAAAGTAGGTGGGAAAAGTAGATATTCCCTCGACCTCCACCCCACAGCTAGTACTTTCTCACAGCCAAACAAAGACGACGGCCAAGAATCCTAAGCTTGCTCTTTCTTTCCCCATGCTTATGGGTCGAATTTCTACGGCCACCCCTTCGGCACAGCCTCTCCTCACCACCATGACATCACTGTAGGGTCCTCCGACTTATGCTACACCTTCTCCCTTGGCCCCCCCTCCCTTGGTTGTCTAGACACAAGAGACCTATTTCATGGAATGATCCTTAGTGAAGTTACTCTCAAAGTCTACAATGAAGTCATGCCTCCCAACTTCAAGCCTCTGGAGCCCATACCAAGAACCAAAATTCGAAACCCGTGCCCCCAGCCATGCATCCCAAGCATGATTGTAGTTTGGGTGGTGGCTCACCTAGCTCCCAAAGAAGAATCGCATGAGATAGTGGCTTAGATTTCTGTGTTTTTCTATTACTGCTACAGTTATTTTAGTTGAATGGACAGTTATTGATATCTCTAGGGAAGACATTGTCACAAATCAAAACTTCTTTTGGTCCTTTTTAAAGTTGTATATATTTGACATCACCATATTAATATAAACACGCATTTTTCAACAACAAAAAAATATTTATAAAAAATATAATAATATATTATATTTATATAAATTTACATGTTATATTATATCTATATATGTATTATAATATAATATTATGTATCATATATATATATATGGATATTTAAATATAAAGGTAAAAAATATTTATAATAAATATAGTTATATCATATATATATATATGAATATTTATAATAAATGTAATTATATTATATATAATATGTATATATACTACTTATATAGATATAATATAATATGTAAATATATATATAATCATATTTATTATAAGTAGTTTTTTATGTGTATATAGGATTATATAAAAATATAAATATATATAGAAATATCAACGCATAAATATATAAATATAAATATATAGATAGATATAATATAATGTATTTGTAAATATCATACATATATAAATATTATATATATATATATATTTTTATAATTACATTTATTATAAATATTTTTTACCTTTATATTTAAATATTTGTTTATATTTTTATAAAATCATATATAAACATAAATAATTATTTATAATAAATGTAACTATATAAAATATTTATAGATATTTACATATTATATTATATCTATATATGTAATATATTCTCTCTCAGTCTCTCTCTCGCCATGTTGGTGAGTCCGCTTCCCTGCCATGTCAGCGAGTCTGCTCGGTGCTCCACGTGCTACAGTTCTAGTGCCTCCACCTGAGCATTGGGCAATTTCCCCACACAACCTGCGCCATGTCACCTCAGTGGCACAGTATGCCCTCTTGCCAGCTTAGCAATGGCCAACTTTCATGAATTTCACGCTTCACTTCACTATCCACTACCTCACAGTTTGACTGCTCTCTGCCACATGGCTATCCTAAGCTAACTGACAATCTCCAGAGTTTAGAGTGGTAGTCTACAAAGTCTGATAGTCAGTGACTGCACGAAGGTCTACGAATGCGACTGGTAGTGTGCTCTGCAATATCTGTCTATAAGGTGGACACGTGGTGCAACATGACACGTGGCATGAGACGACACGACAACACTCCCTTACAACAGTTGTCGACTACCACCTCTGAGTCAGCTAGAGTCAGCTACCCCTCCTCCACGTGGCATCACATCACAGCTCTCCTACCACCTTCCTTCAAAGCATCCCCCCTTGCCCACCACATGGTGCAACCTTTGAATGCCACATGGATCCTCTCCAGGTAATATGCGAGTATTTTATCCATTCACGACTGCTAGGATTGAGGTTAAATTTTGACTTGGTAGTTATATCTGCATGATGGGAAGCCTGCCTACCACCACAAATCTAGTTTTTTATTTAAAGGTTTTAGACTTTATCTATCAAGGAATCTTTTTTCAATTTTGTCAAATCTTCCCTCTAGAATGTTTTTTGTACGTGTATTGGATTGCCTTTAGATCTAATCTAATGTAAAGAGTCATATGACTCATGTCTCAAAGTTGGAGTGTTTACCTTTCACATAAGGGGTCAACATCTTTGAAAAATCCTTGAGTCTCCTTCGACGAGTCTTGGCCACTCTTGTAGACCTCACCTTCCGTAGTTCAGTTGGTAACTGGTGTGAAGCATCCTACAGATGTCATGACTAACTCTTCTAGAAAATTCTCCTTTAAACTTGCATAAATTACCCAATGGAGTGTAATGGTGGTAGCAAAGGCCCTTGTGTGTATACTAGAATTTGACATCTGCCACAAGGCGCTTCGTATTACCTCAACTAACAGTTCACGCAAAGGATGTTTCTCAGAGTGAGGGTGGTTACACACAGCCAAAGGGTGCCAAAGAGGTGCCCAACTTGTGGGCAGCCAAGAAAAGATTTAGAGAGTCTTCAATGGTCAGGGGCGTTACACAGAGCCCAAGCAAGAATCTTTAAAAAAAGGGAGCATTTAATGGGAAATCATCTTGTACTTGAATCTGATTGGTTGAAAAATGGGTGTCCAAACTTGGGCAGCCAAAGTTGCATGCCCAAGAAATCTCTTATCATGGGCACGAGATGGCAGCAGTAGCAGGAGCTGACTCAATTTTGGGACTACCCTAAATGTTTGCTATGTGTAAAGGGGGGGGCGGGACACACCAATGGAGCATTTTGATTGGCTCCATTGGTGCCTTATCCATGCAATGCCAAGTGTTGGGTATTGTGATCATGAGAAAGACTTGCCCTTGAAAGACCAGGCACAATGCATTGCCAAGGTTTGAGTAGCATGACCTATCCATGACGGGTTAGAGACCCTCTCCCCCGGGTCTCTAGGTTGAGATCCTAGGCTCCCTTTTGCTTCAAAGGGCATACAATTTGAGACTTTATTTATGAATATCAATAGGAGCTTAAGATGGTTGCCCTTTATCCTTATAAGAGAGGGAGGCCACATGGCATTGCCCTTTGAGTGCAACCTCACACATTAGGAATATCAAGATAGCGATATGGAGAAGACATAATTATATACGGGTAGGTGTTGTTATTTAGTCTTTCTATCTTTAAGGTATAGACTATTATGCTAAAGGGTAGACACACATTCTAGTCGTAGGTTTGGGATTAGCACCCTCAATATATAGGAAGAAGTTTAAGTAGGGAATAGGTATGCTGAGATTGAATTTGGGAACTCAGTAGAAGGAGTAGGTTTGTAGCAAGTTTAAGTAGGGAGCATACTATGAGGTGAAGGAAGAAATCAAGAAGGAAATTTTAGGTTCTATGGGAACACCTTGGGAGATGTGTTTCCTATACTTTGGACATGGGTGCAATTAAGCTGATCATTGTATGTTTTCTTGAAGAAGGGATGATTATCATTTCCTTTGGTGTAGCACGCTCCGCCATCGAGTATAAACTTGATGTCCCTTGGTCCTTGTGATTGATAGGCCTCTACTTGAATACTTCCTTTGTGATTTGTGATGCATGATGGTCACTTTCTCACACTAATTGGTTAAGCTCACAGTGAGATCTATATATTTATTTATATTTATATAAATTTTATGTATCTTATATACATATACATATATATAATTATTTATTTATATTCATATAGATTCTATGTGTCATATATATATATATGTATACTGGTCGATGGAGTGGCATCGCACTCTATGTCGCTGATTGCCAAAAAATATTGCCTTTGATAAGTTCTCCCTTTAAGGCTCCTTTTTGTGAACCCTTTGGGTTCCCTTAAGAGGGGTATTGAACTTTTTTTTTAATAAATAATTTTTCTTTAAAATGCCCTTTTGAACCTTGGGGTTCCTTTGTATGAAGTCAAAGGAATCCTTTGACTTCATAAACGAATTGCTTCTGCAAGTATGTGTGTGTGTGTGTGTGTGTGCATATAAGACACATAGAATTTCTATATATATAAATAAATAAATAATTATATATACATATATATATGATATACTTATATTTATTATTAATAATTATTATTTTTTATATGATTATATAAACGTATAAATAAATATATATTAATATATAAGATATATATATATATATATGACACATAGATTTTATATAAATATAAATAAATATATAGGTCTTGCCTGCTAAGAGAGTGGGAGAGAAGTAAGGAGTCTCGCTTGTAGCTTTCTCACATACACAATGGGGGAATACACACAAAGGTGGAGGCTGAAAATAGTTTTCCTCTTCTTAGTTGTGAAAGCCAAAAAAGAATCTCTCTTAGTACAAAAGGAATAGGTGAACCCTATATGTGGGTCTCAAACCAAACTCAGCTAACCTAGGTGGCATACTAACTGAGCCACTAACTAGAGCACATAAAGATAGCTGTCATTCAGCTATTATTCATGGGTGGTGTACCAACCGCATCTGCAGCTAACAAGTCCGTGACATAAACGCACAACCGTCACCCTGGCATATCACGAGTGAAGCTCGATATATCAATACTCCCCCTTGAGCTCAATCCCAATTCTTGCACACCAAGCAGGTCACTGAACTTGCCCAACTTCTCTGCACCTAATGCCTTCGTGAATATGTTAGCTACCTGATCCTCTGTGCTGATATAAACTAGATCAATAAAACCCACTGGAACCTTCTCCCACACATAGTGATAATGCACCTCAATGTGCTTTGTTCTAGCATGATAGAGTGGGTTATTGGCCAAGTGTATACTACTCATGTTATCACAATAAATGACAACTGGCCCATCTGTAGACTGATGCATATCATAAAGTAGCTTATGCAACTAAGCTACCTCACATGCAGCCATTGCTGCACCACTGTACTCAGCCTCTGTGCTCGATAAGGAAACTGTAGACTGTTTCTTACTGCTCCAAGTGACTGCAGCACTCCCAAAAGAGAACACATATCCACTAGTAGATCGTCTATTAGAAATACTACCAGCCCAATCAGCATCAGTGTATCCATGCAATTGTATCTGAACCCCAGTCTCATAAAATAATCCATCCTGCAATGTGGACTTCACATACCTTAGTATGTGTCTAGCCGCATCCAAATGCGGTTTCCTTGGAGCCTGCATAAACTGACTTACCAACCCAACAGCATAGCTCAAATCTGGCCTCATAATAGCCATATAAATCAAACTTCCTACTATGCATCTGTACATAGTAGGGTCTTCCAGAAGCTCACCTGCATCTACACTCAGCTTCACATTCTGCTCCAAAGGGACTGAAATAGGCTTCAAGCCTGTCATCCCATATTTGGACAACATGTCCAATCCATGGTGCCTCTGCAAGAGCCATATCCCACTTGTAGATCTAATCACCTCAATGCCCAAGAAATAATGCAGCTCTCCCAAATCCTTCATCTCAAACTTCTGCTTCAATAGCATTTTCACATGAAGGATATCTTCATCACTATCACCTGTGATGATCAAATCATCAACATAAATGACAAGCAGCATAATGCCTTTGTCTGTTTTTCTCACATAAAGTGAGAAATCTGCCTTGGAAATCTGAAAGCCAATAGTGAAAAGATACAGTCCTATCTTGTCAGACCATGCTCTGGGTGCTTGCTTCAAGCCATACAAGGCTTTCTTCAACCTGCAAACAAACTCAAGATGAACAGCATGCACATATCCTGGTGGTTGCTCCATATAGACCTCTTTTTGCAAATCACCATGCAAGAAGGCATTCTTTACATCCATCTGATGTAAATACCATCCCTTTGATGCAGCCATAGCAATGACTGTTCTTACATTTGCCATCCTTGCAACCCGACTGAATGTTTCTATATAATCAATGCCATATGTCTGTGCATACCCCTTGACAACTAATCTTGCCTTGTATCTACTCACAGAAGCATCTGCATTGTGCTTCACGTAATAAACCCACTTGCAGCCAATTGTATTCTTGTCTTTAGGCAAAGGCACCAATTCCCATGTAGCATTTTCTTCCAAGGCATACATTTCTTCATCCATGGCTTTCTTCCATTTTTCTTTTCCTATGGCTTGCTCAAAAGAAGTGGGTTCTGGTTCATGTATCACTTTGACCATATAGGCATAGTGAATGATTGTAAATCCATCATATTTCAGTCTATCCATAGGATACTTAACTCTGGTAGACGTGCGCAAAAAAGGCTCACTACCAGGTGCTCTCAAAACATCCCTTGCCTTCATTACTCCACTGTAACAATAGAAAGAATACCCAACTCATCATCAAGGCTCTGTTCTAAGCCACTGGATTCACCATCCACATAAGAGTGACCTACATTCACATCAACCATGGGCTGATCTACTTTCTCTTTTCCCTTTCGTGATACTTGCATACCACTATCTGCATTGCTTTGAGGAGATTCTCCTGATCTCAATCTGCATGTCCATGGCGAAGTATGTGAACCACTGCTAGAGGACACTATAGGTCCACTAATATTTTGTGATTGCTGCTGTGAATTCTGTGTAGCATTACCATTTTGTGCATCTACATCATCAATCACATTTATTGGTTTATACTAGCTACTAATCTCATCAAAAACAACATCTCTACTCACTTTGAACTTACGAGTAGAAGGGTTATAGCATCTATACCCTTTTTGCTGTAGAGAATAACCAATAAAGATGCACTTCTCAGCTTTTGGATCCAACTTGGATCTCAACTCATCTGGCACATGAACATAGGCAATGCAACCAAAAACTTTCAAATGAGAAATATTTGGTTTCCTACTAGTATACCTCTCCTCTAGCATCATGCCATGTATTGCTGCAGTGGGAATCCTATTCATTATGTAGACTACTATAGCAACTGCTTTAGCCCAATAATAATTTGGTAGGTCTTTTTCGTTGAGCATGGCATGAGATACCTCTCCAATATGCCTGTTTTTCCTTTCTATAAGTCCATTTTGCTGTGGGGTATGACTGCACGAATATTGCTGCTTTATGCCATGCTCCTGCAGGAACCTTGCAAACTCATTTGAGAGGTACTTCCCCCTCCATCTAACCTTAGGCATTTTATTTGCAGGCCTGTTTCTGTCTCAACCATAGCTTTAAAAGCTTTGAAATGCCCAAACACTTCACTTTTCTTTTTCATAAAATACACCCAAACTTTTCTGTTGTAGTCATCAATAAAAGTGGCAAAATAATGACAGCCTCCAATAGATGTAGCTTTAGTAGTCCACACGTCAAAGTGGATTAATTCCAATGGCCTCTTACTCTCTTGAACATGTCTAGGAAATGACTGCACGAATATTGCTGCTTTATGCCATGCTCCTGCAGGAACCTTGCAAACTCATTTGAGAGGTACTTCCCCCTCCATCTAACCTTAGGCATTTTATTTGCAGGCCTGTTTCTTTCTCAACCATAGCTTTAAAAGCTTTGAAATGCCCAAACACTTCACTTTTCTTTTTCATAAAACACACCCAAACTTTTCTGTTGTAGTCATCAATAAAAGTGGCAAAATAATGACAGCCTCCAATAGATGTAGCTTTAGTAGTCCACACGTCAAAGTGGATTAATTCCAATGGCCTCTTACTCTCTTGAACATGTCTAGGAAATGTTTTCCTTGTGTGTTTTCCAAATTAACAGGCTTCACATACCTTATGCATTTCTGCAACCTTGAACTTAGGCAATCCGGCAATAATATTTTGGGCTTGCATGAATTTAAGTCACTGTACATTAACATGACCAATGCGTTTATGCCAGATATCAATATCTGCAACTACATCGGTCCCATGTGCAAACATTGCTGCACTCAATTCAGGCATGTCTGCATCCAATATAAACATCCTTCCCTTCTTCTTCCCTTTTGCTATCAAGTGACCTTTATTTTTCATATCCTCAACAAAGCATCCAAGAGGATTAAATCTGACCTGCAAGCCCTACTCAACCATTTGACCAACAAAAACCAGGTTCTTGGTGATATTCGAGACATGAAATACATCAGACAGATATTTCTTTTTCCCATTCTGCATAGACAAAGGAATTTTACCAATCTGCATAATAGGATGTGTAGTATCATCACCAGTCTCCACAAATCCTGGTCTTTCCATTTTCCTTGCATCCTACATCCACTCTGCATGACCTGTCATGTGGTTTGACGTGTTGAATCACATGTACCGAGCTCTCCTATGGACCCTAATCTACTCTAATGACAATACTAATCTAAGGTGGATGAATCCTAAGAGTGATCATGATCTATAACTCAAGTCAATTAGGTTCCAAGATAGATTAGCTTGGACTCGTAAAGAGAATCTTGAGATAGTGCAAAGTGCTTGATTGATATTACTTCAAATGAACCTCCCTATGCTTGGTCACATGTGGGATATCTCCTCCATGCCATGTGGCAGCTTCCCTTTACTCATACCTTTGCTCTACATGTGCTCTCCACAACTCTCAGCATGTCCCCTTGGTGCCATGATCCTGTGGCTACTGCAAGGTGGTCAGATGTGAGTTACAAGATCAAATCCTCCACTGGGTGCATACATAGCTACTCTCAGGTGGTCAGGTTTGTTTTACAAAATATAGGCAAGGTTGGCAAGGTTTTTTTTTTTTTTCTCAATACATTCCATTGATGTCACCTTTTGGCTCATGGCTTGATGACGATGCTGTGTAGTTGACTTGCTAGTTCTTCAATCTACAATCTTCTTCCTTGTGTCCCAGCTTCTTGCAATGGTGACACTTTGGTTTGTTCTTCAATCTACAGTCACTTTGATAGTGACCCATCCTTCTGCAATGGTAGCAATTCGTTGATGTTTTATTGAATAGTGCTTGCTTTTCAGTATAGCTGTTGTGTGTTGATGTCGATGTCGATGTCGATGCCTTCAACTCTCTTTCTTTTTCGAGAAGAGAGGATACACATTCTTCAAACTTTGGATCTGGCAAATTCTTCAAAGTGGTTGTCAATGCACTATACTCTGTAGGCATGCTTTTAAGGAGAATTGCAAGTGCATCTTTCTCTCCTACTTTTGCATTTATGCCCTCTAGTTGGGTCATAATGCTTTTGATTTTATTGACAAATTGTGCCATGGATTCATTGAAGTCCATGTGCATACCATAAAATTCAATCTTAAGATGGATTTCTTGGTTTTTGGCTTTTGCACCAAACACTGTGTTCAACTCATCCCATGCATCCTTGGCATGATCCTTAGAGTCTATATGATGAATTATGTTTGGACCCAAGTGCAATCCAATGAGTGATAGTGCTGCTTCATCTTTTTCCTTCCAAGCATCATTTTGTGCAGTGGGTATGTCTGCTTTTACAGTCTTCCAAAGCTTTTGGTGCATCAGGAGATATCTCATTTGTGTAGACCATGTGTGAAATCCTTCCCCAGTGAACTTCTCAACAGTTGGGGTGTAGATTTCCATTGCAAAGGTCTTACTAGTTGATGATACTTTCAAATCTGGTAGTGTCTAATTGCATACAAAAAATATGAGTGGACACGTGCATAGAGCTCAAAAAACTGGTTATTTTTCCTTTTTGGAGCGTGTGCAAATTCCTCCTAGATTGTAAGTTACGCCTTATCAAAGTTTCTGTGAAGAAGAGAAGGCCTTTGCTAATGTGGCATAGGGATTCACATGCAGAATTCCATACTGTGCTTAGCAAGGGCCTCTGTGCTTAGGTGGCACTGTGGTGACCTTGTAACCCAGCTTAGTTAACCCAAGCTAGAAATTTTAAGTATGGTTATTTTTTTGACCTAACCATGGAGCTAACCTAAGGTCAATCTTGACCTAAATTGAGTGGCTTATTTGCCACATGTCTTATCCTTTCGTTGCCATGTGTCACTTGTAGAAACCTTAGGAAAAATGAGAGAGAGAAACTTTGAATCTGCTACAATGCTCGACGCGGTGGAGATTCGAAGAAGGCGATGCTGTTTCATTGAGGGAGATGCAATAGAGGCTACAACCCTTGGCTGTAGATAGTAGGAGAAGGCTGGTCTACAGATGGAATGCTTGTGGGTCAACTGCATGAGCTTTGGTGCAATGAAGTTGTAGGTGGTGAAGGAGATGCAGGCAGCCGTTAAGGCGCTGAAGCTAAAGTCGCTGCTACTGGCTTTGGTGGATCTGCTAGTGCAACCGAGGCTACAGAATTCATTTGATGGGCATGCTTCTTCCTCTCCAAAAAAAATCTATATCTAATCTAGGAGAGCTAGGATGTAAGCTCTGATACCATGTTGAATCACATGGACCGAGCTCTCCCATGGACCCTAATCTACTCTAATGACAATACTAATCTAAGGTGGATGAATCCTAAGAGTGATCATGATCTATAACTCAAGTCAATTAGGTTCCAAGATAGATTAGCTTGGACTCATAAAGAGAATCTTGAGATAGTGCAAAGTGCTTGATTGATATTACTTCAAATGAACCTCCCTTTTATAGGTGAGGGTACTTACATCCATATCCTTGCTCACATGTGGGATATCTCCTCCATGCCATGTGGCAGCTTGCCCTTTACTCATACCTTTGCTCCACATGCGCTCATGGCACCACAACTCTCAACATGACGCACCTGAGTCAACATACCACACATCATTGCTCTCTTCTGCACTTGTCACAGAATTGGTCATGTGCTACACCATAAACAAATGCTCATTTCTGTCATCACCCTGTCTACTAGAGGATGCATAATTGCCTTGCTGCAAATTTCCATTCATGATGTCATTCTACTTTTTATAGTAGTCTTTAGCCATATGATGCATTTTACCACAGTAGTAGCATTCAACATTGTTGTTTGCATCTTGGCCTCTCTGCCATCCACCATGACCTCTTTGGCTCGCCCTGCCTCTAAGGTTACCATGTCCTCCTCCATAGGACTAGTTTTCTTGAATTTGCTGCATATTCTGATTTCTGCCATGGCCTCCAGATTGGCTTGCTCTACCTCTGCCTCTACCTCTTCCAGCATTTGAGTAGAAGACAGCTTCTTTTAAAGTTCCTCCTAAAGAAGATGCACCACCATTTCTCTTCTCTTCAAAAATTAGAAGAGCAATCAACTCCCCAAAATCAGGAAAATTCTCACGGACGGCAATGGATGTCCAAAATTGTGCATAATCCTTTCCTAGATGATTCAAGATCACAGAAACTAAATCATCATCTTCCACTGGCGACCCAATGGAAGCAAGTGCATCTGCAATCTTCTTCACCTTCATGTGGTAGTCATTGATGCTCATATTTTCTCTCTGCACATTATGCAACTCCTACTAGAGCTGCATTTTCCTGGCTTGTGTATTTGTGCTATACATTTTTGTCAAAGTATCCCACACCTCCTTCGGCGTGGTTGCATCCTGAATATGCATAATCTTAGAATCTGAAATACTGATAGACAACCAGTACATAACTTTCCTAGCTCTCTCATGCCAGCCTTTAAATGCCTGCAACTCCTATTGATTGGGAACATTAGGAATAACTGGTTCTTGTTCAGCTCGAGCAATGAACTCCCAATAGCCTTTTCCCTTAACGAAATTCGTTTTTCTAAACTTCCATGCTGGGAAGTTGTTCTTGTCAAGCTTTTCAGTGACTATCTATGAAAGAGCATCAGACGCCATTACAAAACACTCTAAAAATATTCTGTCATTGCAAAAAATACAACTTCTGCCTCACAAGGGCAAATCTGCAAAACTGACGAAAGTGGTATTTGACCACTCAGTCACTTCCTAGTGACGATTTTGCATCAACAAGCAATAAAAATGATTCTGTCACTCCCAAGATCTCTGCGCATAAGCATATGATGCAATTTTTGTGGCAACTTTTCACCGACCTGCAGAACAGTGGTCACACAACAAAAACAGGGCACCTTTCTGAGTGCTTGTGGAGAACTTCCGCCACCAAAACAGGCCCCGAAATGGCCTCGAATCAAAAAGATAATGTTACCAAGGGCTAAGCCCTTACCCGCAGCATATACTACCCTCTCATCGCACTGTGAAGGGCGTCCCAATCTGAGACAGTGCACTCTTGCACTTTTCGGCTATGCTACCTGTAGAGATTTGCTCCCAAACTCAAAAAAGGAAAGCAACACTGATCCTCTTACCAAGACACCGTGAACTTGGTTTGCTTTCTTGAGCTCCTTACCATGAACCAAGCTCTGATACCATGCTAACAGAGTGGGAGAGAAGTAAGGAGTCTCACTTGTAGTTTTCTCACATACACAATGAGGGAATACACACAAAGGTGGAGGCTAAAAACAGTTTTCCTCTTCTAAGTTGTGAAAGCCAAAAAAAATCTCTCTTAGTACAAAAGGAATAGGTGAACCCTATATGTGGGTGTCAAACCAAACTCAGCTAACCTAACGTGGTCTAACCTTTGAATGCCACATGGATCCTCTCTAGGTAATATGTGAGTATCTTATCCATTCGTGATTGCTAGGATTCATGTTCAATTTTGACTTGGTAGTTATATTTGCACGACGGGAAGGCTACCTGCCGCCACAAATCTAGTTTTCTATTTGAAGGTTTTAGACTTTATCTATCGAGGAATCTTTTTTCATTTCGTTGAATCTTCCCTCTAGAATGTTTTTTGCATCTGTATTGGATTGCCTTTAGATCTAATCTGATGTAAAGAGTCATATGACTCATGTCTCAAAGTTGGAGTATTTACCTTTCACATAAGGGGACAAACATCTTTGAAAAATCCTTGAGTCTCCTCTGACGATGGGTCTTGGCCACTCTTATAGACCCTACCTTTGGCAGTTCAATAGCTCACTGGTGTAAAGCATCCTACAGATGTCATGACTAAATCTTGTAGACGATTCTCCTTCGGATTTGCATAAATTACCCAATGGACCGTAATGATGGTAGCAAAGGCCCTTGTGTCTATAGTAGAATTTGGCATTTGCCACAAGGCGCTTCGTATTACCAACCAACAGTTCACGCACAGGATGTTTCACAGTGTGAGGGTGGTTACACATAGTCAAAGGGTGCCCCAAAAGTGCCCAAAAAGGATTTGGAGAGTCTTCAATGGGCAGGGGGGCTACACAACGCCCAAGCAAGAATCTTTAAAAAAAGGGAGCATTTAATGGGAAATGATCTTGTACTTGAATCTAATTGGTTGAAAAATGGGTGCCCAAACTTGGGCAGCTGAAATTGCGTGCCCAAGAAATCTCTTATTGTCACGCACCGTTCTTTCACAATCACAATCAAAATTGTAGCAAGATAATAATCACGAATAAACAAGAAGAGAGATTCCAGTATGAATCAAACTGATGAGTCTTTACAATAATTTTGGAGAAGAATCACTCCGTGAAGGAGCTCAATACCACCCGTCCACCCTCGAGCTATCTCACTCTCACTCTCACTCTCACTCTCACTCGCATGAAGATGTTCAAATCAGATGATCAAATGATCAAATCTTAATCACACTCTCACTCTCACTCTCACTCTCAAAATATCTTGATCTTATCTTCTTCTTTACGCTGCCTCGATTCGCATGCGCTATTGTCACTTTCGCAGTGCCTCGATATATGTGCCTTCTCTTCACTCGAGCAACCTCGAGATGCGTGCCTTCTCTTCTCTTTCGCACAGCCTTGATATGTGTGTGTTGGATTCTGTGTTCTTCTTCTCACGATCTCTTCTTTTATAGCCTTTCACGACTCCCAAAAAAAGCAGCCAAAAGCCCCCAAAATCGGCCAAAAATAGCTTTTCTCGAAAAGTGTGCGTGTGCTTTTCACCATCTTTTAGCATGCGCTTTTGATAGCAAACATGTACGAAATCTCGACGTGTCTCTCTTTTTTTTTTTTTTTGAAAGGCATGAAAATGGCCCGTTCGAAGCATCACCACGCCTGCCTCGTACATCCAATGGACAAGCTCAATAGCTCATCTCAAAGATCGGACCCTCTTCTTTCCCTTTGCATCGACCTTTCATGACTAACTCTTCCATCTTGACCTCCGTCTAATGCCTGCAGCTCGACATGGAAATCTAGATGCACTTTTAGCTCAAAACCACTTTGTTAGCAAGTTCTGACCTCCATACAGGCATGCAAATGAGTGAACCACAAATTTTTCACTAGGACAAAGTTTTTCTACTCAACAAGATCTAAAACTCTCTCATACAGAGTTTCTTCAAATTATTTCTCTAACCAACTCAAAATCAAGCCGCAAAATCCAGCCGACACCATAATGGACAACAACCAAAATTTTTCGACCAACACCAAACTTTCCCAAAACCTTCAAAACATCAAAACCATCCTTTTTGAACACTATCTGTGATATATATTCGAAAATATTTCATATACAAAATTGGAGCGTAACACTTATCATGGGCACGAGATGGCAACAGTAGCTGACTTAGCTTTTGGACTCCCTAAATTTTTGTTGTGTGTAAAGGGGGGGGGGGGCATCCACACCAATGGAGCATCCTGATTGGCTCCATTGGTGCCTTATCCATGCAATGCCAAGTGTTGGGTATTGTGATCATGTGAAAGACTTTCCCTTGAAAGACCATGCAAGCACCATGCATTGCCAAGTGTGGGATATTATGTTCACAAAAGTAGCATGACCCATCCACGACGAGTTAGAGACCCGGTTCACCGGGTCTCTAGGTTGAGATCCTAGGCTCCCTTTTGTTTCAAAAGGAATACAATTTGAGACTTTATTTATGAATATCAATAGGAGCTTAAGATGGTTGCCCTTTATCCTTATAAGACAGGGAGGCCGCATGGTATTGCCCTTTCAGTGCAACCTCACAGATTAGGAATATCATTAGCAATATCAAGATAGCGATATGGAGAAGAGATAATTATATACAGGTAGGTGTTGTTATTTAGTCTTTCTAGCCTTAACGTATAAACTGTTAGGGTAAAGGGTAGACACACATTCTAGTCGTAGGTTTGGGATTAGCCCCCTCAATGTATAGGAAGAAGTTTAAGTAGGGAATAGGTACCCCGAGATTGAATTTGGGTACTCCCCAATAGGGAGTAGGTTTGTAGCAAGTTTAAGTAGGGAGCATACTATGAGGTGAAGGAAGAAATCGAGAAGGAAACTTTAGGTTCTATGGGAACACCTTGGGAGATGTGTTTCCTATACTTTGGACATCAGTACAATTAAGCTCATGGTTGTATGTTTCCTTGAAGAAGGGATGATTATCGTTTCCTTTCTTGTAGCGTGCTCCGCCATCCAATAGAAACTTGATGCCCCCTAGTCCTTGTGATTGATAGGCCTCTGTTTGAATACTTCCTTCGTGATTTGCGTTGTTTGATAGTCACTTTCTTGCACCAATTGGTTAAGCTCATGACGACAAGACCTATATATTTATTTAAATTTTATGTAGCATATATATATATATATATAAAACCTATATATTAATATATATTTGTTTATATTTTTATATAATCATATATAAAGATAAATATTTATTTATATTAAATATAACTTTGTATTATATTTATAGATATTTACATATTATATTATATCTATATATGTATTATATATATATATGAATATTTAAATATAAAGCTAAATAATATTTATAATAAATATATGTATATATAATTTCTTTTAATTTATTTTAAATAAATTCTATGTGTGTTATATATATATATATATTGTTTATATTTTAATATAATCATATATAAAGATAAGTAATTATTTATAATAAATATAACTATATATTATATTTATAGATATCTAGATATTATTATTTTATATCTATATCGTGACGCCAGTTCGGTAGCGTCAAGAGATTCGGTGATGCCACGTAGCTAGGATGTCCAAGTCACCTGCCAACTCAGCTTCAACTGACAAATCATACGCTCCTGGTCGTGATTCTTGATGGAGAATAGTTTCTGCTTTCGTGATGTAATACCAGCTTAACGGTTCTGGGCGGGACCTTGCTAAAAGGCCTGCAAATGCAACAATCAGGGGGATTACATTGCCGCATTCTACCATTTCTATCTTGTGTCTCCTGTGGACTGTTTGATGTGTATTTTACGTGATTGTTACGTAAATTTGGTGGAGGCGTCTGATACCATGGAGCCGGGTACTATGGAGTTTGAAAACACAGAACAATCCTCTTCCGTTCGACCTGTGATCTTGCTCTCAGAGTTAGTTCAATCAAACATGCATGTGGCGAATTTGACGGCCCATCTTACGTCCAGACAAGCCAATAGTCTCGGTCATGATTCACGAGTTCGGCCCAAACCTTTTTCTGGAGCTCCCGATGAAGATATCTTTCTGTGGTTGGATTACTTCTCGAATTTAGCTGAGTACCACAGATGGACTGATTCTAAGAAAGTGGAGGAGATAAAACCCTCTTTCCAAGGACTAGCCGGTGCTTGGTACCACCAACTGGATGGCGTCGTCAAGCATTCCTGGCTGCATCTGCAAAATGCACTAACGACAGCATTTGGGAATGTCGATTCCGTCAAAAATACCCTTACACAATTGCAACAATTGTCTCAATTGCAAACGGAATCGGTGTCTCGGTTTGGTGTAAAGCTGACGCACCTCCTACTACGAATTGATCCCAACATGCTTGAAGACCTCAAATTGTTCTTTCTGTGGCCGCGTCTTCGATCGACTATTTCTCAACGGAGACAAGATCAGGGACCTAACACGCTCAACGAGGCTCTGTTGATCACTCAAAGAATCGAATTTACGGAGAACAAACCTGGTGCTAAACCTCCAACTCTGCCACCTCTTTCGAATGTTCCTACATACAGTTCACGTCCAATTCCTATGGATATAGATCACACACAGAATGCAAAGTATGAATAAACCTTTCTTTCGTCCACGCCCAAACCCTTCGTCTGAAAATTCAAAACTACCAGATAGAGATTCCCAAGGTAAACCACGTTGCTTTTATTGCAACAAATACGGACATGTAAAGAAACATTGTCGTCTACTTCATCCTATTCAAAATGCTCAGACTCAAGATTTTTCGACAACTTTAGTGTGGGGAAAAGACGATCTGAAGTCGTGAAGGAGGACTAGCCTTTGTCGTCGAAGTTGGGCATCGTCATCATTTTTTTCTAGCTCTGTTCCCGAAGCTCTATTACATCATCCTGCGGCCCTTTCATTAGTGAACGTGAAATTCCTGTCTATTCCATCCCAAACAGTAAAATCACCTTTGGGGATAATCTTACCTTTGTCAAATCTTCTTTGGGTGCCGATATAGAAATCGAACTAGCAAACACAACTTTCCTGTCCATACGCGTGTCTTACCTAATCAGATTTTCCCTTTAACTTTAGGCTGCGATTGGCTCCTAGAAAACAAAGCAACAATTGATTTTCAGAATCAGTGTTTAAGATTTTCGAATTCTCTTTCTGTTCCTTGGATTTATGCTCGATCAGACCATCAGACGCATACTTGCTCTAATATTCTGCATGAAGAGCTGTTGCAACAGGCTCAGATCAAGAAGTTATTAGCATCATTCCCTGATGCTTTTGCAAATGATACAGCAACAATCACAACAGCAGGTATTTTTCATGAAATTCCGACTGGAGATTCACGACCAGTTGCAACTGCGCAACGCAGAAGGTCCCCTAAAGAATACAAGTCCTTCGCCAACATGTGGAAGCAATGCTGCGCGATAATGTAATTCAACATTCCAAGAGCCCATGGGTTTGTGAACCCCATCTGGTTAAGAAATCGGAGGATGTTTTCAGATTTTGCATTGATTTTCGGCCGCTCAACAAGGTGACAGTCCGCGATGAATATCCTTTGCCACAGTTGGATGACATTTTGGACTCACTTGCTGACTCAAAATTCTTCACTACTCTGGACCTCAAATCGGGCTATTGGCAAATTCCTATTAAGCCTGAAGATCGTCATAAAACGGCATTTCGCATGTACACCATTCGGGCTCTACCAATTCAATCTAATGCCTTTCGGCCTAAACAATGCTCCGGGTACTTTCCAACGGCTCATGAACTTTGTTCTCCACGATTTGATCGTCCAAGGCAAGGTACTCGTTTATCTAGATGATGTTTTAATTCACACCACTACCTAGGAAGAGCATAAGATTGAACAGGTTTTGAGACTGTTTCAACGATTCAATCTACGGCTAAATCCACAAAAATGTAAATGGGCTAAATCAAAGCTGAAATATCTGGGATTCATTATCTCAGATGAAGGAATTCGCCCGGATCCTCAGAAGATAAAAGCTCTCAAACAGTACAAAGCTCCAACGAATGTGAAATCTCTTCAAAGATTCTTGGGAATGGCCGAGTTTAGCTCCGTTACGCAAATTGACCCGCAAAAAATCTAAATATATTTGGAATGCAGATTGTCAAAAAGCTTTTGATGATGTTCGCAACATTCTGCAAGAAGATGCCCTGCTCAGGCATCCAGATCTTAGCAAACCTTTCCTGATTCGCACAGACGGGGTGCGGTTTTATTGCAACAAGATGAATCAACAGCTTGGCGTCCAATCATCTATCTTACGAGATCGCTATCTGATCCAGAAACCCGGTATGCGGCAACAGAATTGGAATGCCTAGCGGTGGTATGGGCAATGTCGAAGCTACACGAATATGTACATGGATCCACATTCGATCATGATGCTCTCACAAGCTTAATGTCCAAAAAACACCTCCATGGACGATTGGCTCGTTGGGTCCTTCTACAGGACTATGATTTCAAAATTGCATACCGACCAGGCAAGTTGAACCAAGTAGCTGACGCTCTGTCAAGATCTGCTATTTCAGCTGCTCAAAATGAAGCCCCCACATTTCCTACGGCTTCACGTACATTTCAGCCGACCGCACCACCCGGAGGGGCATCGTGGACGCCGCTCGGCCCCCTTGAAGGGGAGGGGTGAGGGGCGTGGTTGTGGTGAGGACACTCAAACAGGCATGCCCTTGGACAAACCACGGGCGCAAGTTGCGTTCAAAGACTCAATGATTCGCAGAATTTTGTGCACGGGTGTGCGGGACGTCACGTCGAGAGTGCGACGGGGGGTCGAGACGTTGCGGGTGCACGTGGCATCGAGGGCACAACCGTGAGGGTCGGGACACTACGGGTGCACGTGGCGTCGAGACGTTGCGGGTGATAGGGGGTCGGTAGTGCGATGGGGAACAGGACAGCTCGGGTGCATGGGGCGTCGAGGGGGCATGCCAAGGGTCGAGAGTGACGCGGGTGCGTGTGGCATCAGGGGCGCGACCATGGGGTTCGAGACACTGCGGGTGCACATGGCGTTGGGACATTGCGGGTGATCGAGGGGGTTCGGTGGTGCGACAGGGAACAAGACGGCTCGGGTGTGCAGGGCGTCGGGGAGCACATCGGGGGTCAGGAGCGGCGTAGGTGTGTGGCAATGGGGTCGGGACCAATGTGACAACTCGGGAGCTCGAGGCACCGACGTGGGCAGATGCACGTCGAAGGTCGGGCACGACGCGAGTGCGCGACGGGGTCGGGACCAATGTGACAACTCGAGGAGCCGACGCAGGGGTCGAGGAGCGATGCATATGAGAGGGGGGCCGAAGGGTGACACGGGTGCGTGATGGCATGGGGCGTTAGGGGTCAGGACGCTACAGGTGCTCGAGGGTCGCAGGCGCAACAGGGGACGAGAGGATGCGGGTGCTCGAGGCGTCGGGGTCACGAGGGGAGACAGGACGCTCCGAGTGCTCCGGGCATCAGGGGCCGCGACGGGGATCGGGACCGATGCGGGACATCGGGAGTGCCGGCATTCTCGAGGCACTACAGGTTCGGGTGTGTAGGGCATCGGGATGACGAGGGTGCTCGGAGGCGCTACAGGGTCTCGGCCTGACCCGACCCAGGCAAACGGGCGTCAACGGCACGACGGGGTTGACGAGAGTGTGCAACGGGGTTGACGCAAGGGTGCGACAGGGTCCTTGGCGACGCGTGCGCACGGGTATCGGGGGCGATGCGAGGGTGTGCGCGACGGGAGGGCGTGGGCGGGCGTGGGCTGGGCGTACTGGGTGAGGTCGGCGATCAGGGATACCAAGGCATGGCATGACCGCTAACCTCGGGGGCAAAAAGGGTGCAGCACCAGGACTTCCCAAGAGGTCACCCATCCCAATATGTTTTGGCCCAAGCGCGTTTAATTGCGGAGTTCTGATGGGATCTAGTGTATTAGCGCTGGTGTGACCGCACCACGAAAAATAACCGTGAGAAATCAGTATTGTCTTATTTTGTAAAGGAGGACCGGGGGGGGCAAGTTGCGCACAAGGGGGGGGCATGGGTGCAAGGGGGGATGGAGGGGAGGATGCGCACAAGGATGAGGGAAGGGGGAGGGGGGCGCAATGGGGGATGAGAGGGGGGGGGACGCAATGGGGGATGAGGGGGGGGGGGGGGGGACGCAATGGGGGATGAGAGGGGGGGGGGGCGCAATGGGGGATGAGGAGGGGGATACGCGACATACGCGCAAGGGGGGGGCGCATGCGCACAAGTGGGATGGGTGAGTGGGGGGGCAGGGGCGCATGGGTGCAAGGGGGGATGGGGGGGAGAATGCGCACAAGGGGGGATGAGGGAAGGGGCAAGGGGGGTGCAATGGGGGATGAGGGGGGGGGACGCAATGGGGGATGGGGGGAGGGGAGGGCGCAATGGGGGATGAGGAGAGGGGATACGCGACATGCGCGCAAGGGGGGGGCACATGCGCACATGTGGGATGGGTGGGTTGGGGGGGGGGGAGGGGGGGGGCGCATGGGTGCAAGGAGGGATGGGGGGGAGGATGCGCACAAGGGGGGATGAGGGAAGGGGGAGGGAGGGCGCAATGGGGGATGAGAGTGCGGGGGGGGGGGGGGGGGTGCAATGGGGGACGAGAGGGGGGGGCACAATGGGGGATGAGGAGGGGGGATACGCGACATGTGCACAAGGGGGGGGGCGCATGTGCACAGGTGGGATGGGCAGGTTGGGGGGGGGGGGCGCATGGGTGCAAGGGGGGATGGGGGGGAGGATGCGCACAAGGAGGGATGAGGGAAGGGGGAGGGGGGACGCAATGGGGGATGGGGGGGGGGGGGGGGCGCAATGGGGGATGAGAGGGGGGGCGCAATGGGGATGAGAGGGGGGGGGGGGGGGCGCAATGGGGGATGAGAGGGGGGGCGCAATGGGGATGAGGATTGGGGGGGGATACGCGACATGCGCGCAAGGGGGGGCGCATGCGCACAAGTGGGATGGGCGGGTGGGAGGGACGATGCGCACAAGGGGGGATGAGGAAAGGGGGAGGAGGGGGGGCATGGGTGCAAGGAGGGATGGGGCGGAGGATGCGCATAAGGGGGGATGAGGGGAAGGGGGGGGGGAATGGGGGGGGGGCGGGGGCGCATGGGTGCAAGGGGGGACAAGGGGGACGATGTGCACAAGGGGGGATAAGGGAAGGGGGGGGGTTGCACATGGGCGCAAGGGGGGATGAGGGAAGGGGGAGGGGGGCATGCACACAAGGGGGGATTGGGGGGGGGGGGATGCACACAAGGGGGGATGAGGGAAGGGGGGGTGCGCATGGGCGCAAGGGGCGATAAGGGAAGGGAGGGTACGCATGGGCGCAAGGGGGGATGAGGAAAGGGGGAGGGGGGCATGGGCACAAGGGGGGATGAGGGAAGGGGGAGGGGGGGCATGTGCACAAGGGGGGGGGGTGCATGCGCACGAGGGGGGATGAGGGAAGGGGGAGGGAGGGGCCATGCGCACAAGAGGGGATGAGGGAGGGGGGGGCGGCAATGGGGGATCGGGTGCAAGGGGGCATGCGCACAGGGGGGGGGTGTGGGGGGGGGGGGGGCAAGGGGGGGATGTGCGCAAGGGGGGTTGGGGGGTGTGCATGCGCACAAGGGGGTTGTTGGGGGGGCATGTACACAAGGAGGATGAGGGAAGGGTGGGGGTGCGCATGCACACAAAGTGGGGGATCGCCATGCTGAAACACTAAAGGATCGCCATGCTTTCACAGTTTGTATTCGTACTGAAAATCAAAATCAAATGAGCTTTTACCCTTTTGTTCCACACGAGATTTCTGTTCTTGTTGAGCTCATATTAGGACACTTGCATTATCTTTTAACAGATGTGTTGCCCCAGCCAAACTCCCCACCTGATAATGTCTTCCACCTGGATCGGCACGCGGACACGCCTTAAGGCTAGAAGCAAGGGCCGAGCCCCGCCTCCACCTCACAGAGTAAGTAAAATAACATTAAAAGTAGTGGTATTTCACTTGTGCCTGAAGCTTCCACTTATTCTACACCTCTCAAGTCATTTCACAAAGTCGGCAAGCTCAACAGGGTCTTCTTTCCCCGCTGATTCTTCCAAGCCCGTTCCCTTGGCTGTGGTTTCGCTAGATAGTAGATAGGGACAGTGGGAATCTCATTAATCCATTCATGCGCATCACTAATTAGATGACGAGGCATTTGGCTACCTTAAGAGAGTCATAGTTACTCTCAACACCGTAACCCGGCTTTCGGTTCATCCCACATCGCCAGTTCTACTTACAAAAAATGGCCCACTCGGAGCTCCCATTCTGCACTGGGGTTCAACGGAGCAACCCCGACTGCTTACCTATCTAAAGTTTGAGAATAGGTCGAGGGTGTTACACCCCCGATGCCTCTAAGCATTCGCTTTACCCGATAAAACTACGTAACGAGCTCCAGCTATCCTAAGGGAAACTTCGGAGGGAACCAGCTACTAGATGGTTCGATTAGTCTTTCGCCCCTATACCCAAGTCTGATTAATGATTTGCACATCAATATCGCTACGAGCCTCCACCAGAGTTTCCTCTAGCTTCACCCTGCTCAGGCATAGTTGGTGATCTTTCGGGTCCCAGCAGGTACGCTCCCACTCAAATCTTTCACAGAAGATCACGGTCAGTCGATGGTGCACCCCGCGGGGGGGATCCCACCTCTCAAGTTCCTTGCACCTCCATGGGTTTGCCACCCACCGGCTCGCGTACATGTTAGACTCCTTGGTCCGTGTTTCAAGCTGGGTCGGAGGGAAAGCCCAGAACGCTAGCGCCTCGAGCGCGCAGTTGTGTAAAGCTTGCCACGAGTGGCGCGCACTTCGTGCCTCGACCGACACGACGGCATAGGTGGGCCATCAAAAGCGCTCTCTTGTCCCACCGTCGCACTGGCCTGCGTTGACCAGCACCCTGCGTCAAGCAGCGGACTAGCTCTCGCCGTTTCGCATCCAACCGGGGCGCACTTGTAGCCTCCATTCGCTTCCCTCCCAGCAATTTCAAGCACTTTTTAACTCTCTTCCTTTTCATCTTTCCCTCGTGGTACTTGTTCGCTATCGGTCTCTTGCCCGTATTTAGCCTTGGATGGAATTTACCACCCGCTTAGGGCTGCATTCCCAAACAGCCCAACTCGTCGACGGCACCTCGCGAAGCAACAGGGTCTGAGCTCGACGAGGTTCTCACCCTCTTTGACGCCCCTTTCCAGTGGACTTGGGCCCTCCGGTCCGTTGCAGAGAGAGGCGTCCGGTCCATTGCAGAGAACGCCTCTCCAGACTACAATTCGTGCAACGAGGGCGCACGATTCTCAAGCTGGGCTCTTTCCGGTTCACTCGCCGCTACTAGGGAAATCCTCATAGTTTCTTTTCCTCCGCTTAGTGATATGCTTAAACTCGGCGAGTAGCCTTGCTTGATCTGATGTCCATGTTCTGATCCGGGGGAAGCACGTCGGCACCCCGTGTGAGCCTAATCTCGGCATGCACACCTCTGAGCGATTCCTCCGCAAACTACCACCCCGCTAGGGGATGGACCACCCTTGCGACGCCTCGCCACTCGGTGCAAGAAAACCGCCGCTGCACTATCAACTCATAGATGGGGTTTGATGTATTTCCATAAACCGCCTTTCCAACCTCGGCTTTTCATTCCAACAGTATTCAAACAATAGTATCTACATGCTTTTCATGATGGATTATTTGGGCATCACCTTGGATTCCTAAAGGTGTTAACAAAATTGCAAACAAATTTTTGCTAGCCGAAAATGCAGAAGTCTCTTCATCAATATTTGCAATCTTGCCAGTGTGCCAATCATTCAAATCCCCAACAAGAAACCTTCCGGCAACATGCAATCCATCTCAATCACTCGTTCAATTGAATTAGTGGCGTATGACATCATGGGACCTTTCTCAACGTCAGCTGCAAGCCATAAGTATGTCATTGTGCTTATAGATTATCTAGCTCGCTGGACGATTGCTCAACTATTGAAATCTATTTCAACTTCACAAGTAGCTGAGTTCTTGATCCAACATCTCATCCTACCTCATGGATGTCCAAAGCAAATTTTGTCAGACCAAGGCAGCAACTTCAAATTAGAGGTCATTCAGATTGTAGTTGATAGACTCAATATAAACCAACAGTTCACGATTTCTCATCACCTTGATTGCAATGGACTCACAGAGAGGTTGAATCGTACAATCAAGCTCATGTTGGCGATGTATATCGATCCAATGCATACAAATTGGGATGTTTCATTGTCTTATGTCGTGGTGGCATACAACATAGCAATACATGAGTCCACAAGGCTAAGTCCATTCGAAGCTATGTATGGACGACCTCCTATCTTCCCTCCCGAAGTCGGTCAAATCAACAGACAAAACATCAAAGTGCAAGAGGCACAGCAATGGGCTGATTATTTGCAAGATGCTCTTTCAATCGTCCGATAGAATGCAGCTGAACATCTGCGAAAAGCACAAAAACGGCAACGTTTTCAGTACAATCGCATGCATAAACCAATTCAATTTGAAATTGGTGAAATCGTGATGGTCCATTACCCAGTCCGAAAGAAAGGACTTGTAGAAAAATTCCTCTCCGATGAGAAACAAGGGGACATCTAGGAGGTCATTCTTGATTCCCATTGGAGGTTCTCCATCGGGGATCCTTGAGAGGTGGTCTACTAGGAAATGGGTTTTTCCGTTGTGCAACATGACTATGAAGTCAAATTCTAGGAGGATTAACATCGACCTCGCTATGCATCCAGTCATGCATGGTTTATTGACCAGGTACAGCGTCTGATGGTCTACAAAAAACACAAAATTGTTGGCCAACAAGTAATGCCTATCCTTCTTAATTGCATACACCATGTCCAATCGTTCCCTCTCATTTGTTGTGTAGTTAACCTCAACATTGTTTAATTGCCAGCTCAGAGAACAATACACGATGTAGTCCTATAATGAGGAGGGACTTGGTCAAGCCTTGGTCCTTGGTCAAGCCCTCTCTTTGTCCTTGGTCAAGCCTTTTGGACTTTTGGATTTTTAGAGCTTCAGACCTGAAGGGGGCTTGTCCATGGGGGTGGTAGAGCCTACTAGAGCAATAACCTTACTCAATTGAGATCCCCAATTGGGGGAGAACTCATGGTGAGCAGTGGTTGCTCCTATGTGTGTCAGACCGTGGAGGTCCAACTTGACCTTAAGCTCCCCTTTGCTCACCTCGTGGGGTTTGATCATGTTAAACAAGCGGAGGGGTACTACCTTTTTCATTTCTTCATATTCGGGGGTCCTTATCTGGAACCCTATTCTTTTTGGGACATCAATAGTTTCCAAAATGTGCATCTAGTTCTAAGAGAATTCGGGCTTGGGAGAGGGGCATACCAATCCTCATTGGCCTCCTTGCCATGCCACTCTACTTCACCATGTGCTGGAAACAATTTCAAGGATGATGTCATGTCCGTCGTGTCCGAATCCACACAGCAAAAAATAGGTGTCCTGATATTGGGTGGGCTTTGTAGGTGTGCAGGTGTACCCACACGACTTGCTCCTCATGACGTAAATAAATGTTGCATGTGTGCTAGTCGTGCACCAATCCTGACATCCACAGGAATGTCCTACCTTATAGGATGACTTCGTATCCAGGTTGCTGTGGGTGAAGTCCATTACCACAAATCGGATGGGGTATGTGAATCCAAACACCTTGATGTTAATCCCCTTGAGAACATATAGACATGTGCAATAAAGTGTTGAGGACCATCATGGGATGGATCAATAATTTAAGGAAATAAGGGAGAAGAGGCATCGCATCGATGGGGACAAGAGGTGGGATCTCATTCGAGTCAAGGAAAGCGACGACAAGGAGGGGAGGATATGAGGAGGAGCTTAAAATGATTGCTTTAAGGATGCCTGGAAGAATTGATACTTAGCAAGAGAGGTATCACCAAAGGCTCGATGGTTAAGATCAAGAGAGGTAATGACATGAAGAGTGAGGTTGAAGAAAACCATTTGAATTGGGAGAGGCAACCACATGGAGAGCGTATTGAGATAATTTTTTCCTATTAGTTTCATTAAGAAGCGAAACTTTTATATTTGTGTCAAAAATTTGTATCCCTTGATAAAAATAAAGGTTTGAAAAATTTGCCAAAATTCGAAACTTTTATGAGAAAAAATTTAAAGTTTCACTAGGATTTACAACTTTTTCTTTAAAATTCAAAAGAAAATATATTAAGTTGTAATATGTTCTACAAATATTGTGAAACTAAAAAAACTAGCTCGATAAACTTTTGCCAAGATTTTATATTAATATATAAGTATAGCTTCAAAAAAAACACCCCTGGTGTAGATAGGAGGACTTTCTTAGCTACAGTGGAGGTGAGTGAGGTGACAAGGAGTTCACACTGGTAGGAACCATCTAGAGAGGTGGAGAGGAATGCAGATAGCTGACATTTTCTTAATCTTATGATTTGTCTCTTTATGTTGCAGTGTATCTAAGACAAAGGAGCCATTAACCATGGAAATACCTACACAAATTGTCAAAACATGTAATATGATTTGCCTCTTTATGATGTAGTGTATTTGGAGACAAAGGAGTCATTAACCAACATAAATTGTTTAAGCATGTAATATCATAATGCTCAAAAATGCTAATAGGCCTCTCCATTAGGGTTTATTAGATAAGCTAAAGAATTTTATAATATAGAGAACCTATCATGATTGATGCCTATACTCATAAGGAACAACATGAAGTATTCATAGCATGGGTGGATTTTATTTCCATCTCTTATGCATGGTACTCTGTGAAATTGAACAATGTTGTTTTAGACCAATTTAGATTTGGAGGCCAAACTTAGCTACAAGAATGGCTCTTTTGGACTTGCCCTTATTTCTCATCAAATCTCCTACTTCTGTAGATCGAGGCAAAGTTTGAGATTCTTACTAAGATGGGTGTACAAATCATAATACAAACCCCTCTTGGTATGAGACTAGTGTTAAAGTTGGTGGAGGCAGTTGGTGGAGGCTCTTGCCTATGTTGAAGTGTATTAGAAAGAAAGGGGTGTATGGTGAGTGAATGGTGGAATTGAGATAATTTCTCAATAATAGTGGATAAGTGAGATTGGTGAAGTTGATAATGGGTAAGAGTGTAGAGTTGTCTTGGAGTTTTGGGTTGATGAACTATGTGGGGCAAGGATTCAAGGTTTACAAGGGCCTTGTAAGCTTATGAGAGGTAGATAGGATTGAAAATGGTTGGGAATGCTTCTTAGGTTGGAGTGAAGATGGAACTAGTAGGGGAGATACTAGAAGATCACGATAAATTTTGAGACATTGCATGATGTCACTAAGAGGAGAGGAGATACATACGGGAATTTGCACAAGCTAATAGGAGTAGAAGTATTGCAAGTTCGAGGAGACATTGCAAGCTTAGGGCATGCTAGTGGATGATTGAGAGTACAAACAAGCATGAACACTTCGAAAGAGAGCACACATGTTGAATACAATGCCCAAAGAGTCTAGTTCATTCTATTATGGGGTATTTATACATAATTTGGACATCCTCTTTCATGAGCACAAGTAAGGGGGTTGTGTGCATTTAAATGAAAGGGGCATCTCAATATGGGCATCAATTTGCTGAAGCACATTTGCTCAAGAAGAAAAGCAAAATGTAGAGTTCACATTGAACTAAAAGGGAGGGACTCCTACTCATATATCCACTTCTAAAGACAACCAAAAATGGTAAGAGAGGCATGTCCACCTCTGCTTCCTCTTCAAAAATCAACTAGGGAATGTAGTCCAAGAAAACAAAGCCACTACCGAAATTCCAAAAGCTTCTTGATAACTTCTTCCTTCTTCAGCTTGGAATCGAGTGGAAGTCCATGATCCATTGCAATCTGGAGAATCTCCTCTTTGCGTAGGGGCATTAGAGAAGCCAAAGAAGGTAGCACTGTGCAATCTGGAGAATCTCCTCTTTGTGTAGGGGCATTACAGAAGCCAAAGAAGGTAGCACTGCAGGAACCCTGGACTTCCTAGCAATGGCTACCTCTTCTAGCACAGCTAGCTCACTATTGTCAAGGCCATCAGAGCCTCCCAAGGCCTTCACTAATGGAATAAAGGTCAACTTATGTCCAACTATCCCATACTTCTTACCACCTTTGAGCTCCTTAAGTGCTTCTCGGCTTTCTTTCTCAACAAGCGCCTGACCTGATGCCTTCGAGCATCAAATCATCACGAAGTGGAACTGCACATTATCATTATCCTTACTCAACTGCACCTGATCATTATCTTTGCTCAAGCTTTGTGCACTCCTCCTAATGTACTTTTCTAAATCGGGAAACCAAATCAGGAGATTGAGGAAACTCAACTTGGCTGAAATACAGTGATCATCCACACTGACAGTGACCTGCAGCCCCACAATGTGCAAATTTCATTACATATCGATGTAAACAATAAGGCCATCAACATAAGGGAAAGAATACAATTGAGGTTTGAAGTAGAAGCCAGATCCTGGGCATGTTGTGTGCAGATCAGAAATGAAATTCTTCGGGATTTCAGCGAATTCATGTAACTTGAGCCTGCTCGTAGGCTCCAGCCTGCTTCCTAGGTGTAATGTCTTATGCACAATCACTTCTGCCGCAACATCTTCGATAATCCAGCCCAGAGATGCCCAGGTAATGTTGCTCTTGGAAACAAGATGCTGGCAATATGGCAATCATGGGCCCCCTAGTCCCCCTACTCTGAGCATAGCCTCCTTAGCGCGGAAGCCCTTGATATACATCTTTGTGATGAAGCCCGAGCAGTACTGTTTCTGTGAGGGAACAAAGTAGGTCATGTCATTTTTAGCCATCTCCTCCATACTGTGACACTTCCCCTCAAGCTGAATCTTGTCGATGCCATTGATGACATGATGCTCGCTAAAGAACTTCAGCACCACGGCCCAATTATCATCATCTTCCAGCTCCTCCACAATCTCATCCTCACACCCCGTGTGCCGAACGATTCTGCCCCTTCACATCCGCCTCGCTAAAATCTGCTCGGGATGCCAGCTCCTTCATAACCTCTTTTGTACTCTTGCATCCAATGGTGCCAAAAGACCTGCAGGAGTCGCAAAGGCAACCGTCCTGTGTAGAAGTCAATATCACTGCGTCTAAGTTCCCCTAGACGGTTGAGGATGCTGCCAGATGCATATGTTTGATACTGGTCCTGCAAATTAAGCAGGAAGAACAAACCTTCAGACCAGAAGAAAGTGAGAAAAAGACTGACCGCCTTATGAAGAGCCAACTCTCCCCCCACATGATAAGTGCAAAGTACTATGTGCCACATGCAACTTTTTGCATAGGAAGCGTCCCAACTCCCAAACTACTATCCCATGAACGTACAAGTATTTATTAGTTAGTTTGTTTACGCAATGGTCTCTACTTTCTCGAACTGCCCGGATCTAGTTAGTTTCGAGGAGGCTAGCTGTGGTATGAAGATATGGAGAAAACTAGGGAGGTGATAAGCCACCTCACCTTATCAAAAGCATCCTCCTTCCGGAAGATGGGCACATATCTGTCTCGGATGATTGAGGATTTGGCGGTTGCACACTTCCACAGCGTAACACCTGTCGCGAACAGTGGTCCAAGTTGCACCTGAACATGATCTCGGTGCCGAGACCTAGCCATGGGCTGGCCACGAGAGCCCTCGGCATCAAGATATTCCCATCCATCCACGAAAAAATGGAAGGTCTCCTTTCTGTCCTGCTTTCTTTGCTGGATCAAAGCAACTGCTTCAGGTAAGGAAGAGATGCTCTGGATTCTGGTTTCCACCTCCACCTGTTCTTCATTTGTCTCTCTTGTGCGAGGTACCAGATAGGCGAAGAGAATGGCCTCTCGCACCACCTCTACGATGTCCTCAATGGATTCTGGCAGGTTCCAGATGGAAACCAGCCTTTCGGGGTCGCTTGACTCTTTCTTAGCAAAATACCTGTGCAGAACGCAGGCCAAGGCTCTGAGATCAGAGCTCTTTCCGATGCCCCTTGGCGCTGTAATGGCCAGTTTTGGGTATTCTTGGTTGGTAAAGGCCCAGCATAGCTCCAAAACAGTGGGGCTGGCTATGAAATGGAGGGGAGGGCAAGAAGGCGACTTTCCGATTCCTCGATAGGGCAAAGGGATGAGCTGCGTGATATCAAAGAGAAGGCGTGCTGGCATGTCGAGGATAGCCTTGGCTGCTTCTCTGGCCTCTTCCAGAGTCACCACCTCGCCGCGTTACCGCTTCCCCGGTGAAGTCTGAAGGGCCTGAGATCGATGAAAATAATGCAACCCGAAAATACTCGTGCCTGCATGGTCTTTCTCATCTATTTTTCTTCTTTTCTTCTTTCTATTCTAAGGTTGCACCACGTGCCCACCTTACATACGGCCATCGCAGAGCACACAGTCGCAGTCACAGACCTTCGCACAGTCACTGACTGTCAGACTCCGCAGACTGCCAGTCTGACGTCTGGAGACTGTCAGTTAGCTGAGGACCGCCACGTGGCAGAGAGCAGTCACACCGTGACACAGTGGACAGTGGAGCGGAGCCCGAAATTCACGGCAGTTGGCCATTGCTGAGCTGGCGAGAGGGCAGACTGCGCCACTGAGGTGACGTGGCGTAGAGGGAGACTGACCAATGCTGAGGTGGAGGGGAAATGCAACACGTGGAGCACCGAGCAGACTCGCCGACGTGGCGAGAGAGAGAGAATATATTACATATACAGATATAATATAATATGTAAATATCTATAAATACTTTATATAGTTATATTTATTATAAATCATTATTTATGTTTATATATGATTTTATAAAAATATAAACAAATATTTAAATATAAAGGTAAATAATATTTATAATCGAGCTTGAGCAGCAAGATTGCGAGGAGCGTATTGCCTTCGAGTGGAGAAGGCTAGGCGCAAGAAATGGTTCAATAGCACTCTCAAGAACAAGGACCTAGAAGAAGGGGACTTAGCACTCCTCTATAACATCCACAACACCAAGAGAAAACTTAAATATAGGGGCATGGGTCTCTACCGTATAGTGGAGATCACTCCACAAGGCGCATGCAAAATAGCCACCCTAGATGGAGTTGAAATGGATGGCTACCTTAATGGCAGCAAACTAAAAGATATTATTTTCACCGTACTCTACAGACCCTTCATGCCATACACAGAGAGAAATAACTTAAGGCCGAGATAGACGCCAAGCCATCGAAGAGGCCAAGATATGTAATGCTAAAATCAGATAAGGAGGCAAAAGGCTCTATTTAAAGCTACAGTAGAACACCTAGGCCCAACTCAATAGATTTGGCTCTCACTTGTTGCAGGGTCCCAAAACCAAGGTGAAGGCGCTCATGGATCCAAGAGCAAGTCATAATTTCATCTCCCGCAAAGTATGGGAAGCGTTGAAAGTACCATTAGCCCTCAATGTTGCTGCAGTGTGGGTCATTAACGGCCAAACATTAAATACATTGGGTTATGTGGATTTGAAACTAATGGTTACCCGACATGTGGTAGATACTCGATTTTACGTTCTTCCCACAGAATTGCCAGACGAACAGATGATCCTTGGGAGAACATGGTGCTATTCCGTCAATTGCCAGATCGACTGGAGAGAGCGCGCTACCACTTTCACTTACGGTGGCCATACCTCATTAATTTCACTCTGTAAGGAGGACACCAATCTCCCTACATTACAAACACATTCAAAGGGTAAGGAAGTTTTAAAGGAGAGTAATCCTGCAACTCTAGAGACATCCCAACACCCCATCCCTTGTCCCAAGAAAGATGCATCACCCGAGCTTCTCTTAGAGCCGCTTTGATGCACTCCACACACAAAATATCATCTTTCACATTGATCGCACCGCACCCCTCTCTCCCAATACACTCACTTCCATCCTTTGCCAAAATCTCGACCACTATCGCCTAATGCTACAAGCTCTCCAGGACATGCAAGAGTCCCTGGTTAGTGATTTTGATACAACTCATATAGCATATCCTGAAATGGTGAACGAGGGGGATGGATCCTCCTAACCCACCCGTCAATCCCGTCCCACCCCCACTTCCCTGCACAAACCAACCCAAATATTCCTCCCATGCCTCCAACACCAGTATTGCATAGCACGAGACCTCTTCATCCATGTCATCCCAGGCTCCTATCGACCTACCCAATGAAGCCCTCAACACCCTGCTGTGGCCTGCTATACTACTCAACAATCCCATGGACCTTTCCACCGCAAGATAGACAAAGGAGGAACCCATGTTGGTCCTCAATGGTGATCTCCCCTCGATACCTCCCTCGTCCTCCCCAGAAGATAACACTGGAGACCCGACCTCTAGTCCTTCTAGGATCTATCAAACAATGCCTTACTGCATCAATAGAAGGTGCAACTCGAAGGCTCACACCTTCATTTGTACGAGATCATGGAGGTTCATGCTCTCACCACCTTCATCAGCCAGTCCTTCAACAATTGGAGAAGGGACAATCCCAAGCGCATGCATAGAGGCTATACATTCACCTATCCCCATCAACTATGCGACTGCAGGTCTCCAACCCTACTAGCACCTACCATTTTTGAAGAAAGAAAAATTTTGGGGTTACTACTAGAGTGCACCCCTCGAGCGACTCCCACGTAGCTGATCTGAGGATGGCTCAACAACAGGAAGCGAGACATGTTAACCCTAATGGGTGTAATAGTTCACCCAACGGCCTGGATTGGTTTCTCTTTGGCCTGCAATGGTTCATCTTTGGCCTTCGGTGCATGCAAGCAACTAAAGGTTAACAAAGTGCTATTTGGGGCCCTAAAAGGAACGCCGCCTAATGCTAGGATTATCCCAAGCTCTATCATATGGTTAACACAAGTGCTATTTTTGACACACGGAGAAGCAACAACAAAAGATGCAAGAAGAAAGAGGGAAGGAATGTGGATAGGAGAACCAGGGCTTGGTGCCAAATGGTGGGCCCAAGATCCTTGTAAGAGAGAGAGATAGAGAGAGAGAGAGGTACAAGGAATAGGGTTGGCCTTCCCTTCTAAACATGACTTGTATAAAAGGCCAAATGTTTGACTTTGGTCTTCATTGTGTATTGCAACATTTGGAATACAAGCTCGCAATCTCTCAACTATTGTTCATGAGTATGACTGCTTACTTTCTTAGTGTGTTGCCTTGTGATTTCCAGTCATCCCCTTACACTTCCCCTCTTCTCTCACATCCCCTCCCCTCTCTTCTCTTCCCTCATTACTTCCTCTTCCTCTCGTGGAATCACTTGCACATAATTTGGTAGGCACTTGCATGACACAAGTGTAGGCATTTGCATCATAAGGCTCCCGCAAGGAGTAGCTCAAGAGTGGATCCTCTGTCGGCATTCCTCTAGGATCCCCACCGCACATGTGTTACTATTGGGTGACACTAAAGTAGAAAGTTTAAAGAAATGTACTTAAGGTTACGGCCTTGGTCCTAGCTTATACTTAAGGTTACATGGTGGGTTCTATCGTAGTTGTTCTAGGAACCAGAAATTTTCCATGTCTAAAGTTTAAAGAAATGTACTTAGGGTAAAAGGCTTCAATTCCATTGCCCGAGGTGGAGATTGAGAGTGCTCTCAACGGAAGCAAGAACGGAAGAAGGAGAGAGAGAGACAAAGAGCCACACAAGTTTTGGTGGATGCAGAACCACCCTAATCTTCTTTTTCATTCATTTATATATGTGTTTGAGTATTGTACATAACCGGGGTAAAGGCACAGTGACCTTTAACCCCCACAACCTCCCACTTAAAGGACAATGTGCCTTTAAGGGAGAACAACCAGTGAGCATACTATCCAATGCCCATCAATACATGACAATACTCAAACCGCTGACTAGGTAGACTCTTCGTCAGCATATCTGCAGGGTTATCATCTGTATGAACCTTGACAAGCTCTATGCGCTTGTCCTCAAGTACCTCCCTGATGAAATGGTACCTGACCTCAATGTGTTTGGTCTTTGCATGAAAGACCGGATTCCGTGCTAGCTGAATAGCACTCATGGAATCACTATGCAATGTCAGTACACCTGTATGAATCCCCAAATCTCCCACTAGCCGATCAAGCCATATAGCCTCCTTGCAACCCTCTGTGGCTGCAACATATTCAGCCTCTGTGGTAGACAAAGCAACGCACTTCTGTGCGTGAGACATCCACGACACTGCACCACCTGCAAAGGTGAACACATAACCAGAAGTGGATCTCCTACTATCGACATGCCCTGCATAGTCTGAATCTATGTACCCAAGTACACGCATGTCTCCTTTACCAAAGCAGATGCACAGCTCCTTGGTACCCTTCATGTACCTCATGATGCACTTAACTGCCTCCCAATGCCTCTTTCCTAGATTAGCCATATACCGGCTAACAACGCCCACTGCAAATGCAATGTCTGGTCTAGTAGCTATCATAGCATACATAAGACTCCCAACCGCTGATGCATAAGGAACCTTGGCCATCATGGCCCTTTCCTCATCTGATTTGGGACTATCTGTATGACTCAGTTTCACATATGGAGGCAATGGAGTACTCACTGCCTTCCCCCCCTCCATATTGAAACGCTGCAATACTTTGGTAACATTCTTTTTGTGAAAGCCAAAGGAGTTTCCTACTCCGATCACGCGTGATGCGCATACCAAGAATATGACCTGCAAATCCCAAATCCTTTATATCAAAGGCCTCATGCAACTTGTCCTTTAATGCATCTAGCTCATAAGTATTCTTGCTAGCCAATAGCATATCATCCACATATAGTGCCAAGATTATCAGGCTATTATCCTTAGCCCTTTTAGTGTAGAGGCAGTGATCAATTTCACTCCTTCTAAAACCCTGGGACGGAATGAAAGCATCAAACTTCTGATACCATTCTCTAGGTGCTTGCTTAAGACCATAGAGACTCTTCTTTAGCTTGCAAACTAAATGCTCTTTGCCCTTTTCTTCAAAGCCTTCCGGCTGCACCATGTAAATTTCCTCATGCAAATCCCCATGCAAGAAAGCTGTCTTGACATCCATCTGCATAAGCTCCATATCCTCTGATGCCACTAGTCCAAGCATGCATCTAAGTGTGGTCATCTTCACAACCGGAGAGAATATCTCATTAAAGTCCACACCTTTCTCTTGCTTGAACCCTTTAGCAACCAAACGGGCCTTGTACCTAGGCACATCATCACCTATGACCTTCATTTTGTAGACCCATTTACATGGCAATGCTTTCTTTCCATGTGGCAAAGAAACCAAGTCCCAAGTCTTATTCTTCATAAGTGAACTCATCTCTGATTGCATAGCATACTCCCACTTGCGTTGATCCTCACGCATCATAGCCTCTCTGTAGCAAGAAGGCTCCCCGCAATCAGTAAGCATCACATAGTCTACCCCTGGAACAAACCTATTAGGTGGTCTAGACACTCTAGATGATCTTCTCAAGGGCATTTCAGCTTGCTGTCCCATTTGCATATCAGCCACATTTGGCTCATCATTTCCACCAATAGATGATCCATCATCTACCCTTGATTGTATACCTGTGGGAGTACTTGGTGGTACCATTTCTTGCACATTTGGTGCATGGACAGCTTGCTGTCTATCAACATATGCAGGTGGATTCACATCCTGGAAAGTGATTCTCCTCATTTCCACATCCCTCATGGGTGCCTTATGCATCTTCTTCTCATTGAAGACCACATCATGGCTGCGTATGATCTTCTTTGCTTCTGGATCCCAGAGACGATAGCCCATCTCTCCACTTTCACCATAACCCAGAAAGATGCATTTCCTAGACTTAGGATCTAGCTTCTTTCGAAGCTCTTTTGGCACATGTGCATATGCCTCACACCCAAATATACGCAAATGAGAGTAAGAGGGCTTCTTTCCACTCCATGCCTCTTCAGGAATACCACCATCCAAACTCTTACTAGGTGATCTATTGATCACATGCACTGCAGTCTTCATTGCCTCAGCCCAAAAACCACCAGAAAGACTTGCATTGGAAAGCATGCATTGCAACCTTTCTTGAATGGTACGGTTCATCTTTTCTGCAACTGGATTTTGCTCTGGAGTACGAGGGGATGTAAGCTCCCTCTTGATCCCACGAGTATCACAGAAATGCTGAAAGTCATGAGAGAGATACTCTCCACCATTGTCAGTCCGTAGGCATTTAAGCGTTCTACCTGACTGATTCTCAACCAAGGCCAGCCATTTCTGAAATACCTGGAACACATCACTCTTCCGAGCTATAGCATAAGCCCACACTTTCCTAGTTGCATCATCAATGAATGTCACATAGTATTCAGCCCCGCCTAATGACCGTGTAGGCATGGGACCACATACGTCTGAATGCACCAAATCAAGCATTTCAAACTCTTTCTTTCCCCTTCTTTTATGGGCTGATTTAGTCTGCTTCCCATAGAGACAATGCTCACAAAATTCAAAATCAGAGAAACTCAAATGCGGTACATAACCCAAACGGCATAAGAGTTTCATTCCATTCTGGCTCATGTGCCCCAACCTGCAATGCCACAAAGAAGTGCTTGGCTGCTCGGTTATTGCAACAACATGATCAAATACCCCTGATACATGTAAGGGATACAAAGTCCCACACTTGGCACCCCTAGCCAAAAGCATAGAGCCCTTTTGAATTTTCCAACTTTGAAAGCCAAAAGTGGTGTGAAAACCAGCATCATCTAGCTGACCCACTGAAATAAGACTCTTGGTCAACTTAGGCACATGTCTCACATGTTTCAAAACAAATGCAGACCCATTTGCAAAAGAAAACTTTATGTCACCTGCTCCCACTATGTCACATGCATAGTCATTTCCAAGATGCACACAACCTGTCTTTCCTCTATCATAAGTGGAGAACCATTCCCTATGGGGAGTAACATGGAATGAAGCACCAGAATCCAAAATCCAATCCTGGGAATATGCATCATCTGAAGTGGTAAGCAACTCTGCAGATAAAGTAGACATGAAGAGAACATCATTGTCACTATCATGTGTGACTGCATTGATCTCCTCGTTCTTCACTTTTCCTTTGTCCTCCCTTGGACTCTCTTCCTTTTGATTTGCACCCCAATTTGCATTCTTTTTCTTATCCTTTTGCTCTCTTTTCAGCTTGTAGCAATCCTTTTTCATATGGCCCTTCTTGCCACAATGGTAACACTCAATGTTTCGTGCCCTGGATTTGCTACGTGACTTCACTCTTTCTTGGGACTTCCCCCTAAACTGTGATCTGCCCCTTTGCACATTTAAGGCTGCATCCTGCTTGTTGCCATCCATAGACTTCCGTCTAATCTCCTCGGCCAACAAGCTACCCACAACATCATCAAATTTCAGTACTCCACCAGGTGCAGAGTTACTGACAGCTGTACGGAAGGTATCCCATGAGGATGGCAATGAACATAAGAGAAATATTGCCTTAGTCTCCGCATCAAAATTCATCTTCTGAGCCTGAAGCTGGCTGAAAATAATATTGAATTCATTCAAGTGAGAAGCAATGGAGACCCCTTCCTTCATCTGCAGCTCAAACAACCTCTTCATGAGGTAAACTTTATTAGAGGTAGTTTCCTTCTCATAAGTGGCACATAGTTTCTTCCACAAATCTTCAGTAGTCTGCTCATTTACTACTGTGAAATAAACTGACTCTGCAAGATGAAGTCTAATAGTAGACTTTGCTAATGCATCCAACTCATTCCAATCATCCTCAGACATATTTGCAGGCTTAGCTAATCCCTACCAAGGGTTTAATCTGCTTCTTTTGAATAAGCACATCCCTTATTTGTTCTTTCCACAAAGAAAAGTTTGTCCCATCAAACTTTTTAATGCTGAAAAACTCCTTTTCAGACGTGGAAGAGGATGCCATGATGCAAATGAAACAAAATCCCAAATGCTAGTGCCTGCAAGAGAGAATCACACCAAATACTAGATGCACCCAAATGTGTATGCCACAATAGAGTGAAATATCACCAAAATTCAAAGCTCAAAGCATCAAAAGATGCATCTGACTCATGTGCATATACTATGTGCATATACTATGCATCCATATGAGCAAATCTGGCCCAAAAGAAAATGCCAATAAGTGCCAAATGACTCAAGCATAAACACCGTCCACTGGCATATGCATCAATAATATCTCATCCAAGAGAGCATAGCACTATCAGTGCATCACCTGCAATGTTTCAAAGCTGTCCCTCAGCATAAAATAGCATCCATGTGCAAAGCATCCATAAAAAAATAGCATCCCACAAGGCAATTTGGGCCTATCAGCGCACCCAACAAGGACCGCAATGCATCCAAATGGCCTATAAATCATCCATGGCAACCCAATGCATACCACGAATGAGCGCACACTGCTCAAACTGCAACCAGAGTGATCTGCATAAGGTATGCTCAAGAAATCATAGTCCCACGGTAATGAGCGCTACTGAAAATAGAACCTGAGATGCCTCAAAACATGGGCGCCATTGCATAATCGGACTTAGCAAGAAAATCTGCAAATATCTCTCTTCTGCCAGAACTCCAAAATCCCAACCGATGAGTGAGAAATGGGAGTCCATACTTATCCACTGCCATGTGGCATAAATCTAAGGTTTCAAAACCTTAGAATGAAAAATGCATAACAGAGAGACGAAATCGAATACACAGAGATTTATAACTCTGAAAATCCTCCACCGAATCACGCAAGAACTGATAGGTAGGGGTATTTGGGCGTCCGGAACGCAATGGGACAGACGGTTTTGGAAACCGTGGTCTCAATCACTGGGTCCAACACACGGACTGAAAAACGTTTTTGGAAACAGAGCTGTTTGTAAACTCCACCGGAGTGCGAATGATGAGCAACATAGAAGTTTTAGGACCTCCTGAGTCCACCGGAACTGACAGATCTGCAAATGGTTGCTCCAAACTTGAGTTCCAACACCCGGGCAAAAAACGCAGAAACTGACACAGTGAGTCAGAAATCCAATGAAATGATCCCAGATTCAAGAATGAAGGTGTTTCCAAGCTCTTGAAGTAATGTGGACACCAAAAGCAAGCAATAGTTGCCTCTACAAGTCAATACGGAGTCTCTGTCATCGAACGGAACATGGAAAAGCTCAAAAAACGACTTTTTCTTTGAAAGCTCTTAACAGGCTCTCAAAACCACTTCGCAAAGCCAAAGTGACTTTTCCAAATGTTCCTCCAAGATCTCTGCACACTCGGATGCAAGTAAAGTCGCCCACAAAGCTTCCCACAGAGCTTCTCCTTCCTCCCACAGAGCTGCTGAGCTTCAAGCATTCACACACGCTCAGCTAGATCACCCGGGCTCTGATACCAGTTGAGAGTGCTCTCAATGGAAGCAAGAACGGAAGAAGGAGAGAGAGAGACAGAGAGCCACATAAGTTTTGGTGGGTGCAGAACCACCCTAATCTTCTTTTTCATTCATTTATATATGTGTTTGAGTATTGTACATAACCGGGGTAAAGGCACAGTGACCTTTAACCCCCACAGAGATGAAGGCAGTGGTGAACAACACCATGCACCTGAAGAAGGAGCCAAACAACTCCATGCAACTAAAGCAAGAGCCAAGCAACTCCAACTAGGAGCCAATGGATCCCTAGGTGGAAACTTGAGTGAAGAAAGAACAGACATAGGAGTTGGGACAGGAGGTGGATGACTTATCCTAGCAAGTTCTTCTTTTGACATTCTTGAAGGACCAAACACAGGTTTCGATGAGGGAAATCACTCCTGTAAAGTAGGAGACAAAGATGCAACAGGCGCACATGGTATTACAAAAGGACACTTCACAAAACCAACACTAGTGATGACAGAAGCAGACAGGATAAAAGTGATAGCGCCAATCACAAAGAAAATGGAGGAGATACTATGCAGACACAAAGTGGTAAGAATGCCGCCCACATTAAGGGAATGGTTCTTGAGATTTGATTTTAACAATGCGTTGCTCAAAGTACAATTTTGGTGTGAAATGATGCTAGTAGGTAGACTTCTCAAACTTAGAAACCAGATTGAAGGCGATTGATAGAAAAAGGGTTTGGTATTGCACCAACCATGAGGAAGGTAGAGGGGGGGCTATTATAGAAATTTTATCTCACTACAATAAATGAATATCTAAGGTTGTAGTAGACCAAAAAAATAGATGGATTTTACTACAATGTACGCTAAAGGGTCATGACTTTTTTGTTATGTCTATCTATGCCCCCAACAATGCTCATGATAGAAAGACAATGTGGGAGGCTATGGATGGTGCAGGAGGCAATTGTTTTGCCTTGAGTGATTTTGATATGGTTAAAAACAAAGAGGACAGATGGTTGGGAAAGAGTACTGTGATCAAAGGTGGGGAGATGGCTACTTGGCAAGAACTCAAAGACTCCATTCAATTACTAGACACTAATATAGGTGGTGACTTCACTTGATGCAATAATCAGATTGGGGATTTTGAGAGAGAAGCTAGGATTTATAGAGCTTATGCTTCTCAGGACCAATGCTCTCTTAAAAACCTCAGCTGTTTGCTCCTCTTTCTTTGTCAGATCAGAAGCCTATGTTTTTCACTTGTGACTTTGGGTTGGGACATAATTCAAAGTCTTGATTTAAAGACCCAAGTCTTTTTTCTTTGGAGAGTGCTCAAGAGAGAGTCAAAGATATTTGGACATACTTTTTTGCTATTGACATCCTTGTAGTGTTCTTGTGGGGGATTGCAATTGAGCACACTCAAAGTATCCTTAAATTTTCCAGAAAAATTAGAGCTGAAATTAGGGCCCAAAGGATGGACAAGATCTAGGAAGTAAGATGTGATTCAGAGGCTATTGCTAGACAAGGAAGTATTAAAACTCAAGCTAACTTGATAAGGTCTAGAAATGAACTTAGAAAAACAAGAGCAACCAATTTTGAATGATTCCAAAGTGTATTTTAGAGATTGGTGGGCGATAGACCTCCTAAAGAAACCTTCAAACTAACTAGAAGAAAGAAGGAAAATGAGGAGTTGCCTCTCCCAAAAAGGGGATATGAGTCCTTGGTCAAAATCCAGGAGGAGAATGTTGATCTCAACCAACAACATTTTCAAAATCTTCTCTCCTTCAAGGTTATCCATGATGATGAGGTTCAAAAAGCAAGAAGGTTATGTTAGACTGTTAGAGATAAAGCTGTTCATAATTTTGACAATTTCTTTCTTGAGAGACCCTTGACTACTATTGAAGAGCTCAAAGAGGCTATTTAGGTCGTGGTGGCTGATTGTTGCAAGACCCCTAGAGAGGATGGTCTACCCATATAATTCTACAAGACTTTTTGGGATGTTCTTGGCCCTTATCTTTTGCTTCTCTGTCAAAAGAGTGTTAGGGATAATGGCCTCCCTAGCCATATCAATGGAGGAGTCATTAAGATCATCCCCAAGGATGGCCCCAAAATTAATTAAAACATTGGGGACCCTCACTATGCTAAATTGCAGCTATTAAATATTTGCTTAAGCCCTTTCCCTTAGGATTCAGAAGAGAATGGACACCTAGATTTTGTCAGTGATGCCTAGTGGCTTCATTTTAGTGTAGTCAGCTAGGCGGATGTTGAATGTAGCCTTTTGCATTCAAGGTAGGCCCCATTCTTCATAAAGATCTCTTGCAAAAATGTTTATACTAGCTCCGCCGTCCACTATTGTAGAGTATTGAACAAAGCCTTTATGCACCTACTAGAGGCCATAATATATGTGGGAGGGTTATGAATATGCCAAGAAGACCAAGCAAGACATTTTCTTTCTCAAAGTGGATTTTGATAAGGACCATGACAGATTGGGATGGGATTTCCAATTCTAGTATCTCCAAGACATGGGACTTGGACCACTCTTTGTTTCTTATGTGAGCTTGCTACTAACAAATGCCTCAACTAAAATCTGTGTTGATGGTGAAATGAGTCAACCCTTCCCTCTTCAGAGGTCAATAAGGAAACTATGCCCACTGGCCCCTTAGGGTAAAAATTCCTTCTATGGACACCCAAAAGCTTTGAGGATTTTGTAATGTTAAATTCCTATTTTTTTGGTCCATTAGAATTCATCACCATCATTATGGTAGATCTTTTTAAGAAAACTTCATCAGAGGTTCGTGGCTAAGGTGCTGCCGATGTTGGATATAATCGCTCCCTGAAACTGAAGTTCATTGTTGGCATTGTGTGAATGCTTGACACAGGGATGAGAAATGATTTGTTCAAATATATCCTTTCTAGATACTGAGTCCATTCTGCTTGTTTGTTTTAGCAAGAATGACACAACCTCATTCCCTATCTTTCATCTCTTGTCCAGTCAACTTCAACAGTGTGCCTGATCTGTGTAGGAGAGGAGAGAACACACAAAGGGATAAGGAGACACCAAAAATGGTGGAGCAAAAGCTACTCCAGCTTATTCCTCTATCATATATATATGAGTATATATGGGCACTGTGTACAAGTGGGCGGCACACTACCCTTTACCCCAACAACCTCCCACTTAAAGGCAATGTGCCTTTTAAGGGAGTATAGTACACATACAATACAATTAGCCATAGGCTGAAAAACAAGATGACAAGACCATCATCCTATGCCCATCGGCACTCTATAATGTGCAAAGTGCATAGAGGATAAGCTACTAGCAGACATCAAGTCTGCAGGATAGAAAATGACAAGTTGTAGATGCCTGTCAACCAAGATCTCATGCCAGGTCTCACTAGGAGAGTGAACTCTCACCACCACGTGCTCCTGTGCTAAGTCCATAATACCCGAACTGTCACTGTGCAAAGAAAATGTCTTTGTGCCACCTGTGACCATAAGCACATAACCTACAATAGACCTCTGTTGGTCTACCCAACCTGCATCACCTGCATGATGTTGCTCCTGGAAGCATAAGGAACTGATGTCCACAACCGCTTCCCTACTGCCATAATCATGCTACCAACTCCCCCTCCAACGAAAGTAAGAACCGGACGTGTAGCCCCAATGACAAACATGTGAGAACCAAGTCTCAACCCAGTCATGGATGCATGAAGTACTATGGCTGCCATATCAACCATAACTTGCTGCTCAACTGATCGGTGATCGTCAAACCTATCATGTTTCAAGTATGGAGCCAATATAGGCAATGGAGTACTTAGTAACTTCCCCCTCTCCATATCGAAACAACCAAGTATCGGAAGACAAACATCATCAAGACCATGTAGCTCCCAATGCAAAGCATCCCTGTCCATAAAGGACCATATGGCAAGTAACCTCAGAAGGATAGCAACCTCCTGATTACTGAGACCATAACTTGTCTCACTGTGCATCACATCCCGAGCTCTCATAACGGTATCAAACCTATGAAGCCAAGCTCGAGGGGATTGCTTATGGCCATGGAGGCACTTACAAAGCAAACATATCAATGATTCCTATCCATGCGCAATATGACCTGTGTCAATAACTACAGAAACCACATCTGTCTTGGCATAACCAACCAATGGATCATACTGGGCATCATTAGCCAAGGTATCCTCCTCACCATGCATAGCCTCATCCTCATCTGCAAGAGGCACTCTGCATCTTGGGAGCAAACTGTAACTGTCCATAGAAGATGCATCAACAATCTCCATAGGAGTATAAACCTATGGAATACTCAGGACATCTAATCGTCTCTGACCAAAATCAAGAAGTAATTGTGGCTGTCCCAACTTTATAACTTGCTCACCGTGGGAAAAACCTTCCACTCCATGGGATATGGGCTGCCCCTGCAAAGAATTCGGAGGTATCAGTGCACTTACACCTTGCTGGAACACCACTCTCCTACAATCCATAGTCTTGGGTTGTCCAAACATAGCATCCTCTCTAAAATAGACATTATGGCTGCGTATTAGCTCTCTAGCTGAAGAATCCCATAACCTGTAGTCCCTACTAGACTCACTGTATCCAAGGAAGATACACCTCCTCGATCGGGAACCATGAGCATAAGCCTCGCAGCCAAACACACGTAAATGCTCATAACATGGTGCCCTGCCTGTCAAGAAGTCAAATGGCACTCTACCATCCAGAGATTTCCTAGGTGACCTATTAAGCAAGTATGTAGCTGTCTTACATGCCTCAGCCCAATAGCATTCGGTAAGACTTGCATATCGTAGCATGCTACAATCCTATCCAATAGAATCCAATTTATGCCTTCTGCCAAGGCATCATGAGTAGAAAGATGAGGAGTGGTCAACACCTTCTTGATACCAAGTGTATCACATAGATGCTCAAATCTAGGAGAGGTAAACTCTGCATCACCATCAATCATCAAGCTTAATAGCTTCTTTCCTGACTGATTTTCAACATTACACAAGAAGCATTGAAATGTATCATATACATCATGCTTCTGACGAATTGGATATACCCATATGTACTTTGTAGCAGCATCAATAATTGTCACAAAGTAAGAGGCGCCACCCAATGAAATGGTAGGCATAGGCCCACAAACTGCACTATGAACCAACTGCAATGGCTCAACATACCTCTCATTAATTGTCTTCCTCACAAAAGAGGATCCTAACTGCTGACCATCATGACAATCATGAAATAAAATCTAAGAGACATCCATAATAGGAATGTATCTCAAAGTTGTAAAGGCTTCCATACCTGCAGCAGACATATGTCCAAGTTTGGCATACCATAAACTAACTAATGGCTACTTACTAATCATAAGCATCTGATCCTGGACACCTGATACATGCAATGCATAAGAGAATCCAACTTGTGATCCCCTAGCCATAACGAGATTGCCTCTAGCAATCTTCCATGCATGATCACCCAAAGAGACACGATAACCTACCTCAACCAATTGTCCAATATTGATCTTGCTCATAGCAAATCTTGGTATATGTCTAACCCTCTGTAGAACAAGAATAGAGCACTAGGCATAATAAGGTGGATATCCCCATAACCGTAGACATCCATAGAATGATCAATGCCCATCAAACTACTCTCTATAATGCATTCCTGATATGCACTGAACCATGACCTATGAGGGGTTATATGACATGAAGGACATGGATCTAACATCCAATCACCGAGAATGGGTACGTACATAAATGGCCAAGAAGGAGGTGTCAGACATAGACAAAAGAATGCCTTCATCACTTCTACTGTCAGTGGAAACCCCGACATCCACGCCTTGAAGCTCAACATGCTTCTTCTCCTTGATCCTATCATTCCTAACCTTGCTCTTCTTCTTGCATTTTCTTAGCCATTTCCAGCAGTACTTTTTCATGTGGCCATACTTTCCACAATAGAAACATCTAACACAGGTCCGAGAGCTAGACTTGCTCTTGGAATTCCCCCTTGAACATGACCTATTTCTACCAGTTGATCTACCTCTAGAGTGCATAGCATGGCTGTATTTTAGCCCATCAGGGCATTTCAACCCAGCATGGTCATACATCCAGCAATACAAGTATAGAACTGATATGCATGGTAGTCTACACCCTATACACCATCATGTACCTACAAGTGGACTGACTTCGAGAGTGATGACTGAATGATAGAGTGTGCTTGCTCATCCATGTCATCCCAATCACTCTATTTAATGCTATTAGGCTTGTGTATGGGATTATGCTACCTCTTTTGCACTAACACATCATAAATCTGCTCTTTCCAATACTTAAAGTTTGATCCATCCAACCTCTCAATATCAAAGAGGGCACTACCAGCTGTAGATGCCATATCTGTGGCACAATAGCTCACAACCAAAGAGCAGTATAGTGCAATAGGAAACCCCAATGACCAAAAAATATAGTGTTGTCTAGACCAATCAGGTCTCCAAATAAACTAGCTGATCCAATGCTCAAAAGCACTCAGCCATAGAGACGCATAAACAGGAATATATGCAGCCCACTAACCTGCCAATGCCTGGCAATCCAAGTAAGGACTGCACTGAACCAAATGAGCAATGCCTACTCAACCAATGGCAATAGGAGCCCAGCTCAACTATCCATAAACATCAGTGCGGCATCCATCAATGCAAATCCATAATGCATCAAAAATCCATAGTCAAGTAAATCCCAATCATTACTGACATGCATAGAACACCAAAACTAGATGGTGAACGAAATGGTCATTCAATCAGAATGATTGGTGCCAAGTGACATCATGAGAAATACTCTGGGCATACATCAAGTATCCTACAAGTCAATGAGCACAAACTAGCTCAAACATGTATCCACTGTCATGCACAAAAGGGTACCAACAAATGCATGTCATAAATCCGGTAGAGTGTCCCTTGCAAAAGTCTCAATGCATACACCAAAATATGTGCCAAAAGTCCACTATCCACTGTCCACAAGCAAGCAACAACAACTATAGTATCTACCAACTACACAATGACAAAACTGTCACCTCACGTAGGCATGTGCATCAACCATATGCATCCAACGACATGTCACTGCCACTGCCAAAGTGATGTACCTGCAAGAAAGATATGCAACCCACTGACTAGAAAGAGAGAGCCGAGCTCTATGCCTAGGGAATGAAAGAGGCCTAGGAGATGATTGTATGGTATGAATGCAAGGTGCTCGAAAAGAAGAGTGTCGATGAAGACCACTTGTTGGCCAAAACCACTCAATACATAGTATAACCAGTGCCAAAAGCATCTGAAAACAAATGCATAAGCCTTGCAATCCACTACATTGCATGATCAATGCATATGGCATCCAAACCGGCCTAAAATGACATCAAATTGCAACCAAAAAGTGCATCAAATGGGGGCTCAAAATGCAATACTTTTGCACTCTTAAAATCAGCAAAAAATTGCTCAAAACAATGCCCGAGATGCCCTTCCTTGTTCACAGTGCAACAATCAGTTCTGGAAACGATGTGCAAATGCTCCCACAAAATCACATTATGTGAAGTGGAAAGGTTCTGGATTTTTATCTAAGTCTTTGTGCGCGATCTGTTCTCTGTTGTGGACATGAGAATAGCCTTGCTCACTGCTCAAATTTGCCCTTCCCCTTCGTCGAATGTAACAAGTACAACAGTCCCAACGATTACTGTAAATTCAACAGCCAAATCTTCAACACTTTCACTTCTTCACTTTACATCACTGGCCTCATTGCATCTTTCTGTGCTTACACTGTTACTCATGCATTTGGAAGAAAACCTTCCATGCTCACTGGTGGAGTTAGCTTCCTCGCCGGTGCTACCATCAATGGTGGCGCTAAGGATGTTGCCATGCTCATCATCAGCCGCATCTTGCTCGGGGTGGGTGTTGGGTTTTCCAATCAGGCCATGCCTGTGTATCTTTCCGAGATGGCTCCCCCAAAGATTCACGGAGCTCTCAATATCATGTTCCAACTAGCCATCACCATTGGAATTCTATGCGCAAACCTAATCAATTTTGGAACCAAGCACCTTACACCCTAGGGATGGTGAGTCTCTCTGGCACCGGCTATTGTTCTAGCAGTTATCATGACTATGGATTCCACGTTCTTGCCAGACACATCCAACAGCATGATCGAGCGAGGTTATCTCGAGAAAGGTCAGGACATGCACACTTGGTGATGGCAATCATGATCCCCTTCTTCCTTCCTGAAGGCTCGAACTCAAGCAAATGCAACAAGATTGTTTTGAATCTGCTCGAACCTCACATCAATAACAAGCTCCATAGTAGTTAGATCTAGACTTGCGCATTATCTCAACGATGGCCATCCTTTTCACCTGAGCTTCACAAAATCGGGGATGGAGTTCTTGTAGAGTGCAACCCACATCATGAATTCCAATCATGCACCTTCTACATCAGCTCCAAATCCAGGTACTCCAAGCTAAAATCCTTGAAGCTCCACTGAACTCTCTCCTCAAGCTCTTCTCCTCGAGCTCCCGAGCTCAGATTTGCATAGCTATGGTTGCCTCGTCTTCTCCACGAGAGACATCGATCCAAAGCTCCTTCAATGCTTGATCCACACACACCACAAGCCCTCGCGAAGCTCCCCGCAAATCAAACACCACAACCTGCTCTAATACCAGTTGTGGGAGAAGAGGGAGCACTCGGGAAGGGAAAAGGAGACACCAAAAGTGGTGGAGCAAAAGTTACTCTAGCTTATTCCTCTATCATATATATATGAGTATATATGGGCACTGTACAAGTGGGCGGGCTCACTGCCCTTTACCGCAACAATCTGCAATAGCTTGCTTCATCCTTGTTTTCTCTCAATGCTTTCTTTTCTTCACAGCCTTATATTCTCAGAAGTGTTTACCGCTTGTTCTCTATTGGTCAGATGTGTTAGTGTCCCTGCATTGACATCCTCTAGTGCGGAAGGCAAATATATTAGATGCACTTGCAAAAAAGAAACATAGAAGATCACTATCTAGATTACTAGTTTCATTCTTAAAGATTAATAATGAATAGAAATCCAATGTATTTCATGCAACGCAAGCACCTACCATTTTATTGACAAAGAAAGAAGTGCAAAAGCACAAAGCTTGTAAGAAAAAATAGTGGAGAGGGAGGGAGGGAGGGAGGGAGGGAGGGAGGGAGGGAGGGAGAGAGAGAGAGAGAGAGAGAGAGAGAGAATTGTCAAAAGATAGAGCTTGAAAGAGCAAACATCTAACACACACACACACACGCATGCACACACACACACACACACACGTAGAGCTTGTAGTACTAGAAGAGACATGCAGGCTAGGAGAGACAAGAGTGATGTTGTAGGCCAAAAGACATGAGACAAAGAAGGGAGACACAATCGAGGGAGAGAAAAGTAGCCAAAGATCGGGTTCTCCCTAAATTTGGATGACTCTACCACCTTTCTTAAAAATAATGGAGTAATATAAAAAACTCCACCTGCAAGCTATATGCCCAAGACCATACAACCATTCTCAACGTCTATTTGGTCAAGATGCATGATTTGGGAATCAAAGGAATCTGGATAGCCTTGAATATCCACTCTACACCATGAACCATGGTGTCCCAAACCTTTTTATCTTTGCCCTTCGCTAGAGAGACCACATATTTATGGACACATGAACTCTTAGTCAAATTCAATTTCTTAACTAATGAATAGTTTAGGGAATTATGTGTGGCACTATCATCGACCATAATTCTTACTTTTGGCCCCTTAATTTTTCCTTGCATCCTCATTAAATCATGAGGACCAAAAGTGGGCTGCCACATTTCTTATGATAGACAGCACATGTGGGTGCTATCCTCATGATAAACGTCCACCTTGGTGTACTTTTCAATACCTCTCAACAGAAATACATGCACCACATGTACTTGTTTTTGTGGAGGCTTATTTGGGGCTTTAGCTCTGGCCTATTTATTTCTAGGTAGTTCCAAACAACATGATCTTTTCTTAAACATTTAAAGCAAAGATTTTCCTGCTTGCCTTTTCAAAAATTTTGGGTGGTGCTTGAGAAACCTTCTTCTTTAATTTCCCCCTTCTTTTTTGATTGGGAAATTTATTGAACCTAGGGACAAAACCAATTTGTTTTAAAGTTCCAACTCTAGATTTTCCCACTATGTTTAATTTCTTCTCACCTTGACCTTGTAGGTGTCTTTAGACCCTTGACAAAACCCCTTATCTTTGGAATTCAAAGATTCCCTTTAACATTAGGACTACCTCCCTATAATTTGATATGAACTGGACTAAAGTATTTTTCCTCATACTACAATTATCCCATGCTTCCCATGCTCTTTGTAGCTCATTCTCAAGGAAGAATTCTTTTAAGAAAGCTTTCTCCAATACTTTGGGATCCTATCAATTTCCCTGAGGCTCATCAACAATTAATATGCTTTGTTTCCAAGGGAAAATGTTGCTTCCATGACTTGATTTTAAGGTGAGAGTATTCCTGAGTTAATGACATCCTTATTTCTTTCTTTTTCTTTCCCATTAAATATTTTCGGTTTTAAATCCTTAAGAATATTCATGTTTCTTTTTAGGTGAGAGACAACCACCTCATTTTGACCTGGAGGAGTTGGTGATTTTAGTATAGGAGTTATCGATTGAGAATTTGATAGCTTGAAAATGACTTCAATTAGAGTCTTTAATAGGAGATTTATTGAATCTAGTTGTATTTTTATATTTTTCATTTGGTTTTCTAGTCACAGCTATAGCAAAGTTCATATAAGGTGATCCTCGCCATTGCTACTATAGCTAGTCCTTCCAATGCCTACGTGCAATTGTGTTAGCTAACTTTTATTTGAACGTAGGAAATAGCAATCACATGACCCATTGGAAGGAGAACTTTCAGCACATCTGTAAGTAGCACTTTGCTACACCACTTACCTTAGTTGTACTATTAGTTTTCATGGTGCAAGGGCTGAAAAGTGAAGCAAAGATAGGAACATTGTGGTGGTTATTGTATACCACAAAAATGATAGCAAAAGTGAGAGAGGGAGAGAGAGAGAGGAGTGTACAAGATATAGCTACCTGTACACTAGGTTGTATTGAACATGAATATGAAGATTTACATGTGAACCCCTTAGGGTTAGGGTTAGGGTTTAACCCTATGCCCCAGACTTATGGTGCAATTTACACCATCCTCAACACCCCCTCTTAAATTGCACTAAGGGTCAATGTACAAGACCTTTTTGTGTTTTGTTTGGTGCATATGATAGCATCCAAAGCTGTAAAAGAAATCACAGTCGTATATGTGCATGTGAGCACAGTGACTACATAGGAGAAGCATGTACAATGAGTACAACTTATGATCTTGTACATAATGTGGATTTCCCCTCTTAAGTTGCGGGTCATCCTTTGCCTTTGGGAATAAAACCCAAAAGATAGGACAAAGGGAAGAGGAAGGAAATGTGCAAAAATTAAAGTCCACCTAGATCAAAGACTGGTCGATCAAAAGATGATGGTGTGAATGACTATGTGTATGGCTGCATGCTGTGAACATGTCATAAGTCACCATGGACTATGTAGCTACTCTATAGAGGAGGAATCCAGATGTGAGGCTAGGCAATGCAGCAATGGAGATGATATCTGGTAGGTTGTGATGATAGAGAAGAGTGTCACCAACCCAAAAGAACTGAGAACAATATGTGAGGTGTGATACAATAGAACTATAATCTATGTCAAATGATGTGTGGTCAAATAAGACTGCATATTTGATGTGGACAGAGTGATCTAAGGGCTAAAAATCTATGGCTGAAGGTGTAGGTGTGATACATTGCTCTGCTGATGAAGAGGCTCATGAAACTAGAAAGGTCTGGCAACCTAAGCAAGCACCTAGAGCATGGTCTGACAAGATAAGATAGTATCTAGTCACTATTGGCTTTCAGATTTCCACGCTAGATTTCTCACTTTATGTGAGAAAAACAGAGAAAGGTATTATGTTGCTTGTCATTTATGTTGATGATTTGATCATCACAGGTGATAGTGATGAAGATATCCTTCATGTGAAAATGCTATTGAAGCAGAAGTTTGAAATGAAGGATTTGGGAGAGCTATGTTATTTCTTGGGCATTGAGGTGATTAGATCACCAAGTGGGATACGGCTCTTGCAGAGGCAGTATGGATTGGACATGCTGTCCAAATATGGGATGACAGGCTGTAAGCCTATTTCAGTTCCTTTGGAGCAGAATGTGAAGCTGAGCACAGATGCAGGTGAGCTTCTAGAAGACCCTACTATGTACAGATGCATAGTAGGAAGTTTGATTTATGTGACTATTACCAGGCCAGATTTGAGCTATGATGTTGGATTGGTAAGTCAATTTATGCAAGCTCCAAGGAAACCGCATTTGGATGCGGCTAGACGCATACTCAGGTATGTGAAGTCCACATTGCAGTATGGACTATTTTATGAGACTAGGGTTTAGATACAGTTGCATGGATACACTGATGCTAATTGGGCTGGTAGTATTTCTGATAGACGATCTACCAGTGGATATGTGTTCGCTTTTGGGAGTGCTGCAGTCACTTGGAACAGCAAGAAACAGCCTACAGTTGCCTTGTCGAGCAAGAGGCTGAGTATAGGGGTGCAACAATGGCTGTATGTGAGGTAGCTTGGTTGCATAAGCTACTTTATGATATGCATCAGTCTACAAATGGGCCAGTTGTCATTTATTGTGACAACATGAGCAATATACACTTGGCAAATAACCCAATCTATCATACTAGAACAAAGCACATTGAGGTGCATTATCACTATGTGTGGGAGAAGGTTTTACTAGGTCTTATTGATCTAGTTTATGTCAGCACAGAGGATCAGGTAGCTGACATATTCATGAAGGCATTGGGCACAAAGAAGCTACACAAGTTCAGAGACCTGCTTGGTGTGCAAGAATTGGGATTGAGCTCGAGTGGGAGTGTTGAGATATCGAGCTCCACTCGTGATATGCCAGGGTGACCGTTGTGCATTTATGTCACTGACTTGTTAGCTGTAGATGCGGTTGGTACACCGCCCATCAATAATAGCTAGATGACAACTATCCTTATGTACTCTAGTTCGTGGCTCACTTAGTATGCCACCTTAGTTAGCTGAGTTTGGTTTGAGACCCACATATAGGGTTCTTCTGTTTCTTTGTACTAGAGTTCTTTTGGCTTTCACAACTAAGAAGAGAGAAACTATTTTCAGCCTCCAACTTTGTGTGTATTCCCCCACAAGTGAGACTTTGTGTATGTAAGAAAGCCACAAGTGAGACTCCTTCCTTCTCTCCCACAAGTGAGAAACTATTTTCAGCCTCCAACTTTGTGTATGTAAGAAAGCCACAAGTGAGACTCCTTCCTTCTCTCCCACTATCTTCACATTCTTCACATACATATTTGTCAACTTCAGTATCAACATCAAAAAAATTGTCAGCTAAAATAGCATTTTCCTCATTGGTATCAATATTTTGACTCATTGTTATCTCTGATTGGATTGGATCCATTAGTCCAAACCAAAGAGAAAAACCATTTGGACTTGAGCTTTCATCATAGTCCTCAAGATCTTCATCATCCTCATCAAAAGCTGCAATCTTGAAATAAAGATAAGACAAAACTTTCACTTCATTGCTTTGACATAGTTTAGAATCATTGACTTGAATCAGATTTGGAATGTACCCCAAACCTTCCTTGTTGTAATAGTCAGGATCCTCAAAGAATGCATTTGGATTAACATTTTCTTGCTTCCACAGGACATCAATTCAAATGATGGTGCAAATGCATAGCATGTACAATTATCAAATGACTCTTCATCATCTTCTATTGGAAAGTAATCATCTTTCTACTCTTTATCATCATTTGATAGATCATTCTCTTGTTGCTCCATTTTTCCATGAAGAAAACTAGAACTTATAGGCATTAGATAGTCTTCATACACACCTTCCTTGCTTTCATACTTTCAAGAACTTCTTTCCAATTGGTTAGACTTACTATCCAACTGTTTTGAAACATGTGAAGCTCTGAAAGGAATATGTGGTACATCCTGAAGAGAGCAGGGCTCTATCACCTGTCGGCAGATTGAGAGTGCCCAAGAAGAAGGCTCACACTCATAAAAAAACCTGGGGCCCAGTAAGGGATAACCCTTCGACCGAGGCCCAAGTCATGAAGACAAGGGAAGTATGAAAAATGCTGAGTATCCGAGCAACTCCTTTCCAAACAATTCTCGCTTGATTGCAGTCCCAAAGGCAATGTCGCACTGACTCCTCTACAGAATGACAGCGAGGCAAGTGGGATCAGCCCCAAATCATGATCTCCATAGGTTCACTGCAATCCCTCCATGAATAGAAAGCCAAAAGAAAAGAGTCATCTTTCTATTTCTGAGGGATTTCCAGAGCCTCCTCTAGAAATTCCTACGCAAATCTACAGTGATGAAGAAGCTATCCCAATGGGGGGCTCTGGAGGGAATCCAACCTCTACTACTCAGCTGAAATCTCCTGGCATTACCAGCCGTGAAACAAAAGAAGGGAATCCCCCTCTCTCGATGCCCATGATCTATCCACTCCCACTCTCCTGGGTCCCACTACAAGCACCCAATAGGTGCACCTCCATATAAGCACAATCTCCAGGATCCTAGGGTCTAAGAGCAGAGGGTCGGGGTCTAAGTACCACTACAAGCCCACTCCATGGTCCACAAAACCAGTAGTCTTGATAGGCTGAAATGCAACCTCTAGAAGAATATCATCCCTGGATCTAAAGAGTATACCTCCATCCCCAACGTCAAAGACTAGAGCATCTTCCCCGAGACCTCAAAGAGCGATCACCTATAAAGGAACTACTGTCCTCAAAAAAGCTCCCATCCAACTGGTGGAAGTAATAGACACCTCAATTGTCCATTCCACTAGGATGGCTGCATCTATCTGCTAAATCCTACATGCTACCCCTCTGAGGTGACTCATGGATTATAGCCTCTGATCCTCAGGTAGCCTAATAAAAGCCTTCCAAGTGCCTACTGTGTAGGCGAGGCCTCTCTCCCATCCAGACCACTACATATAACGGGAAGTGCCCAGAGATCTGCCATGCTCATCAAGTATACTATCGTTCCAAATGATCGGCTACCTATCAATCTCTTCAAGGGTAGACTCGCGGAACCCTTCGAAGAGTGTTCCTGAAGCTCCCCCAAGCTTTGAGGATGGCAGTCATGAGAGGAGAGGCAGGAGACCTGAGATGCGGAAGTAAAAATCCAGCGAGGGCTGTCCACCCAATCATCTCCTAAGGTAGGTGTGCAAGCCTGAATGCATCCAAAAAAGAAATCCTTCCAAGGTTCCTGCCCAGGCATGAGTCCCCTCACCACCACCTTACAAAGCAATGCCCTGCACTACTGCAAGTCTGGACTGCAAGTCTGGGTCAATGATATTAAGGCCCCCTTCCCATGTAGGGAGAATAATGGTCTCCCAGGCCACCCTCGCTGCAACATCTGCCGTGCCATCAAGTCCATTCCATAAAAAATTCCTGACTAGTCTAATGAGCTGAGTGATGCAATCCCTAGACTGCCACCAGCAAGAACACACAAACCAGGCAGTGGCCAAGAGAACTGGTTCACTACCACAACTCTAGAGGCAAGGTCGAGTTTGGCTGAGCTCCAAAAAAGGAGCTTTTTCCTTATACTTTATAGTACTGGGGCAAACTGCTGTGCTGGAGAGATGCAATCCTACCTAGCATCCCAAATATCTGACAGGAACACCCCTTTGAATCCAAGAAAAGCTAATGTCAACTCCCCAGCCTAGAGTGTCCTCATCACTAATCCAAAAGCCAAAGGATTTATGCCAATTAATGTGTGCCCCTACAGTTGAGCAAAAAATATCCAAGGCTGTCTGGAAAGAATCAAGTGACTGCAAAAACACCTCAATAAAAATAGTAGTGTCATCAGCCAACTCATAGTCAAGAAGCTCCTACTTCTGTCTCAAGGGCAATCTCAACCCATAAAGCTCAGCTTGAGATCTAAGGAAGATACTCATAGCTTCTGCCACAAAGAGAAAGAGGAAAGGGGCCGAAGGGCATCCTTGATGAACTGATCTGGAAATCTGAAACTTGTCACCCCTTACCCCTCCAATCAAAACCTGGCTGATCTGTAAAGGGAGGCCACTCCTCTAATCCATGCATCTGAAAATCCAAACCATAGAAGAGTGCCCTCAAGAAAACCCCAATCTACTCTATCATAGGCTTTCTCAAGAATTATGGGGCTGATTGTTATGCAAATTGCTGAGATATCAAGCGTGACAAATAGATATGTAATGCTTTGCTTTGGTACTCCTATTGTTACTGGCCTGATTCTTCATACAACACATCTATTGTAGCTCTCTTATGGTTATCAACTGAAATCCTTTCAGCAATACACTATAGCAATGATCATTATGAACTTGGACTGGCTAGAACTTCAAAATAGTTGGATCTCTTATTGAAAGATTGTCAAACTGTGTGAATTCTCATCTTCTTAAAAATTGGACTTGGCCTTTGCCACCCTTTGACATAGACTACTGCAATAGAATCTTCTATCCATTCCAAATTGCCAATGTTGGGAACAATTAAACTCAACAGACCTACGTTCTTTAATAGGGTCAGGTTGCTGATTTGCTTGGGAGTGTCTCTGTCAGCACTTGAGCAATCAAAGTTGGCCTTCTCTAAAGCAACACTATTGTTTCAACCACATGTTTTCAAGCATGCCATCCTTGGAATGATAGCCTTTAACAAATGCAGCCTTCTCTTCTGTAATAATAGAATCACCACTTTGGGGATGTTGCTTATATAAAGAGGCAAACACAAAATTAATTATAAGCTTTAGTGTACTATGATCATCTCCTTGTGAGGTTGTATTGTTGAGACCAGATTGGTTCCATGGTCACTTCTCTTTTAGAATGATTAAAAACTTGTATGGTAGGCTGCTCTGGTTTATGTCTACAATCCTTAGCTTGCTTGAGAAAACTTCCTATCTCTCACAAGGCTTGGTTCTTCATGAATTCATTTGCAAAAACAAGTCAATCCTTAATGAATCCCATACCTCTCAAGAAGCACATCAACTTTGTAGCCATTTATCTTCATGCTTCGTCTCTTTTCTTTCCACAAATCTTTTGCCTTGAGTACGATGACCACAACAAGAATCCCCAACTCAGGAGTGTGATCAACAATTGGAGAGCGTACCAAAACTTTCCCAGACGGACTATTTCCTGATCATGTGACTGCTTCATTTGTGGAACCTTACAAATGTAGGAAGCGCCAATAATGGAGTAGACCAAGAGCTTTGAGAGAAAGGGGACACATAATTGTTGCATGGTACATCATATCTAGCCAGATACTCTTCTCTGTATTCATATTTTGCTTTCACCTCTTGGGTTGGACACTCTGCCTTGACACCATTCTCCTTGAACCCTCGTTCTATATCTTCAAATTGTTCCCAAGTCTCTTATGGGATTCTCCATTTCCCAATAGGTAGGCCTCTTTCTGGAGCACTAAATGTTTGAACCAATTCACCTTCTCTTCGAAGAGTGCCCTTGTCCTTCCAAAACCAAGAATCAATAATTGCTCCACGTACCATGAGTTTGCAAAGGTTTGAACCATTGTAGGATCGCTTGATATTGTCAGAACCTTCACTTGGCAACATGTACGTCTTTTGTATCCATAGGATCAATTTGACATCGGATTAAAAAGAGACAAAGCAAATCACATTAATGATGCAACTTCCAATCCCTTGCTCTAACCAAAAAAGAAATTTTCTACGCCAATCCACAAAATTTCCCTCCATCAATACAAGAGTTTTCCTCCGTCAATCTAAGAAGTATCTCTATCGAATCAAACTAGAATCCGAGAAGTGTCGTCTTCCAATCCATCGTTCTTTCAAGAGCTGGCTTCCTATGAACAAGAAATCAAAAGCAATTGCCTCTCTTCTTCCAAGAAACAAAACCATAAACTCCATCCTTCAAAATGATGTGTTGCCCTCAAGCACAAACTAAAAATAGAGTGAGAACTTCTTCATTCTCTCAAAGTAGGCTGGTCTCTTCCTGCCGAAAGTTCTGAATGTTTGAACCAACATCAAGATCACCAAATGTGTTACAAGACAAATCAGACCTACAACAGGAATTCAGAAATATGGATACAAGGATAGAACATCAGATTGCAAACTACTATTGGAATAGAATTACATTGGAATAATCATCTTTCACACAAAACATACATGCAATGTATGAATCAATCACATCAAGAATGAACATGCTAGAGTAGTTACTAACTCCCACATGACCCATGACCTCCTAACTACTACTTATGACCATACTTAGCTTAGGTGCCTAGTTAACCCTCAACAAAATCCTTGGAGATGTTTTCCTATTTTCCAAATGAAATCTCCAAGGGATTTCTTAGCCTAGGTGCCTAGTTAACCCATGACCTCCTAACTACTACTTATGACCATACGTAGCTTATGATAGCCTAGGTGCCTAGTTAACCCTCAACAAAATCCTTGGAGATGTCTTCCCATTTTCCAGATGAAATCTCCAAGAGATGTAGGATACCTCCTACCTTAAAGCATTCAAACTTATTGACATGGCATTTTTGGCACTTCAATACATCTTGGATGTCCTCATCTGTTCCAAGACAAAAGGATTGCCTCTTCAAAAAGTGCATACTTCTTGTGTATTCCTGGGTGTCTAGCACTCAGATTATCATGGCACTCAAAATGAATTTGGCACCTGATGTCATTATTATTCTAGACACATACTCTACCCTTGTAGAGTAGATAGCCATCTTCAATACTTTATTTCTTCTACTTGAGTCCTTTATCACACCAACTTGTGGTGTATCACCATTTCCATGTGACTCCTCAGTGAAAGCCCCTCGATTTGTTGGATCCCTCCTCATTATTACTTTCCATATTCTAGAAAAGTGAGGATCAAAGTCACATTTTTGTTTCAAGGACTCTAGGAGATCATTCTGCAATTGAGTAAAACTCAATTCATTAACCATTGGGGTTTTGCTTAAGGAATCTTTTACGACATTGAACTTCCCCTTTGTATATGTTAATTGGATATCAAACTCTTGCATTATTTCAGCTCTCCTCATTATTACTTTCCATATTCCAAAAAAGTGAGGATCAAAGTCACATTTTTTATTCAAGGACTCTAGGAGATCATTATGCAATTGAGTAAAACTCAATTCATTAACCATTGGAGTTTTTCTTAGGGAATCTTCTATGACATTGAACTTCCCCTTTGTATATGCTAATTGGATATCAAACTCTTGCATTATTTCAGCCCATCTAGCTTTTCTTTAATCTTTTTCTGATTACAAATCCATTTAATGCTTTCTTCATTAAAAATGATATTGAATTTGGCACCATACAAATAGTACAGCCATTTCTTCAAGGTATAAACTATAGCATATAGTTCCTTTTCATATGTCGTGTAATTTTGTTGGGCTTCGTATAACTTTTTTATTTCAAAAGCCAATGGTCGACCCTTTTGTAAAAGTACTACCCCAATACCAAAATCAAAATTCATTTGTTGCATTTTGCAATTTGACGTGTAGTCTAGCTGTATACTAGCATTGCTGTAGAGGAGATCCAACTCCACCAAGCCAAGCAAGCCATGCCACATTACCCGATTAGTTCCCACCGACACGAATCCCTTTGGATCTATCATTGGTATACACATTCACACACACCAGTTCAATACTCTTGGCATTCGATAGTTCATCACTTAGTGTGACACTTGGCAAAGTTATCCCTCTTGGATTCAGGATTGTTGCACATTTGCACACACACATGCCACCCATGTTCAGTCATATTTACTAACTATTTCTTGGCATTGGTTCCTGCACACATACATATCAGTCTTGCATAGCCTCTTGGTTATCCCAACACATCATTGTAGTTCTCATATGAATTGGTTTTGATCATTTAGCATAAGCCCCCCAGTGGTAGCTCTCAGAAATTGCTCTCATGGGATAGACACTCTCATCAGTACATGGGTGCACAGAGCATTAGACCGCCTCCATCATGGAGCTATTCACATCACACAACTGATTATACACTAGTCATGACTCCAAATGAGATCCATGATTGGAAAGAGAACCTACTTTAACCATTCATTGCCACAAGCTACATTCCAGAATCGACTTGGTCAGTCTTGACTGGATGACTTGGTTAGTCTTGAATGGATGACTTGGTCCAGCCTAGTTGGGCTGACTGGATGCTTGGATTGGCCCCTACTTGGCCCTGGTTCTCTACCTGCTGTTGACATGGTTGTGATTCTTATGTTCATGTTCTAAAGAAGCAAAGGGGGAAGATGGACTCCACAGCACAAAAGCTGGTCCTTAAGGGATACAACTCTCTCTCAAGAAGTTGTAGGGTCATATCTCGTTAGGAGAGCAATTGTGGTCAACAGGCTGTGACCTTTGAGGAATTAAGTTTCAGTTTCCATGGATGAGGAGCCAAGGATCCTTGGAGAGCTTGGTGATAGTGAGGACCGAGCTATTGTTCTTACCCCTGAGCTTAAGCATGTACCAAAGATGCTTCCAAAGTTGAAGATGAACCCCCACACCATGAGGAGGCTCAAGGTTCTCATCGTGTTTTTGATAGAGGCCCTTTGAGATTATGGAGTTCCCCTTTTCCCCCTCAAATGGCTTACCTAGTCCGAGGGACCACACAAATCACATCAAAAGACAAAGCCTTGGAGGAGGCACCTCTATAGGTGAATTATGATTTGATGTCTTGTAGGATTATCCTACGAGACAAGGAGCCTTCCTTGATCCAATAAGCTCTCACTCAAGAAACTTGGAGGAGATCCATGCAGGTGGAGCTTGAGGCCATTGAGTAGAGTGTGACCTGTGGGAGCTGGCTCCAAGGCCCTTGTAATTGGTAGTGATAGGCTCCAACGAGGTCTATAAGGCCAAGTACATGTCAGAGGAGCTGTGGACAAACACAAAACCAAACTTGTGGCTAAAGGGTATGTGCAACATGGCCAAGGATCAATTCTGAGGATACCATTGCCCCAACCATGAGGATGGCTACAATAAAAATAGTTCTATAGTAGCATCTCCTCTTCAATGGCCAATATATTAGATGGACATTGAGTCAGGTTTTTTGAATGGCAACTTGCACAAGGAAGTGTGTGTGGAGCAGCCAAGGGTATGGTCTATAGGCACTGTATGGCTTGAAGCGAGCCCCTCGGGCTTGAAGAGAGAGAGAGAGAGAGAGAGAGAGAGAGAGAGAGAGAGAGAGAAAGACATGGTTCAAGGATTTGCTTAACAGTGCAACTTCAAAGGTTTCATGGGCACATATCTTGCTTTCAAGGTTCAAGCTAATTGCAAATATGGCTATCTATTATGGCACTAAATGTCTCCATGTGAGGTGAGCCTTCCATGAGCATAGCTTCCCAACTTCTCCTTTGTGCCAGTAGCAAAGAGATATACCAAGGGAACTAACCAACCAACTTTGGAATTCTAGGCATGCCCATAGAAGACAAACAATTATTGTTGATGCTTATGTGCCCTCAGGTTCATGGCCTTGTAATTGAGAATTGGCTATAGTTCATGTTTCACTAAGTGGTTACATCTCTTGATTTGTTATATGTGCCTTTGTGACAATTACACTCTATGATAAAGCCTCGTCAAGTTCTCTATGATTCGTGAAGATCACAATTGGGATGGATTCCATTATTCAGCTTGAGTTTTCCTTCATGCTAGTATACCTGAATGGATGCACGTGTTGGAAATCAACCAATAGAGGGTACACACAATGGAAGACTGATAGAATAGCATAGAACCTCACATAGTGTGTGGGGTGAGTGGAATCACAAACTCCTTAGCCTTATGTGCTTCAAATAGATGTGGAGACTCATGAATAAAAAATGATCCATCCAAAAATAGAAGCTACCAAAAGAATATATTTTTGTCAACTATGGACACAATACAAAGAGAGATAGATCCAAAGTCCCACTAAAGTGTGGTCCTTTGACCTTACCACCATGTATTTCTACTATTTGCCAGATCAATGTTTAGCCATTTGAGGGCTCAGTCTGCTGTAGCACACCTTCTACTCTCCTTCACCTCCAAGATGAGACCCAAGGGAGTGTCTTTTGGATGCTCCTATCTTATCTCTTATTTTGTTGAGCTACTAGATGCTCTGAAAGAGGCACTAGGCCTCCCTTTTATAGGCCCTAAGGGCCCCTTGAACTGACCGACTAGCCTACCTCATAATAGCCAACTCAGCCTTCAAAAATGCACCCCCACCAGCCCTTTAACTTGGGATGTGGGAAGTGCCATGAGCCCCTTGCCTTTAAGTGGAATCCCAACCCCCTTGTTTTGTTTGCCAGCTGCCTCCACACACCCCCATGCATGGGGCTATGTGCTAGCCTATGTGGCTGACCAGCATACCTAGCCCTATATAAGGACAAGGTGCTGCCCACCACTGGCCCCTCCCTTCCTTACAACACTTAGCCCATTCTATGTGATGTTGCCAGATCCCTATACCTTCGCTTCTTTGCTACTCTTCCATTGCCTCATGCCAAGCCATATCTAAGGCTCGATGCCCCACCATCTCTCTTTCATTTTAGCTCCTTTGATGCACCCTCTAAACCTCTGGTTTGCTATGAGGTGCTATGGTAGCCCCCCCCCCTCTCTCTCTCTCTCTCTCTCTCTCTCTTATTTGGGAAGATCTTGCCCTAGGTCTCCCTCCCCCATGCTCTCCTCATCTAGGGGCTTACAAATGAGGAGTTACCTTTCCAACACCCCCTCTCATGGACACCATCTTGGCCCAATACCAATGCATCGATGATGTTGTCCCAATAGCTCCCATGATGAAACCCTCCGACACGGTGGTATTGATTCTAGCACTAGTCGCTCCTACTCCTCCAAATTTGGTCTCGTGAAAGAAAACCATCCTAGTACATAGGTCCATCCACATTAGTCCCCTTTGGTAGCAATAGTACATAGGTCCACCATCCTTGGTAGTACCCTTTGGCACCACCACATTCAGTCACGTTCCCACATTTGAACTCAAGCAATCCAAATGCCATGATCTTCCGATTGTCCCCCTCATAATGAGTGAACAACCTAAAGTCTTCTACACACCACACTCTGTGGGTCTGTCTCAACCCGTCCTTCCTTTGGAAAGGTCCGCAATAAAAGAACCATAACAAGAAATGAAATCCCAAGACCATGAACTCTCACTAAGCTCTCAAGCAGGTACTCTTCTAGCTTCAGTACACCTTGTCCATCACCTTCTAGTAATATGTGTCTGAGATTTGAAGAACAAGCACCCATACTTTCCCTTATTGAAAGACCACGCTCAACATCATGTGATTACATGTGCATAGCACTAACACATATAGAGTGCTATAAAGGAAAGGGTTAGATTCCCTAACCCTAACCCTAAATGGGTTTGTATATATTCTACATTTTTAATTGTCATGGTATCAGAGCTCCCTTACCTTCCACTGAGGCATTGCTATCCGTATGAGAGATATTGAGAGATCGATTGTTCTCTTTTGTGAGAGAAAATTCCATATATTGTGTTGAGAGGATTTTCCGTCATTCATTTTCATTTTGGCTATTTCACGGCATTGTGCACTTTATTCTAGCCTTGTGAAGCCTCTGAGAGTGCTCTCAACGGAAGCAAGAATGGAAGAAGGAGAGAGAGAGAGACGGAGAGCCACACAAGTTTGGTGGGTGCAGAACCACCCTAATCTTCTTTTTCATTCATTTATATATGTGTTTGAGTATTGTACATAACTGGGGTTAAGGCACAGTGACCTTTAACCCCCACAACCTCCCACTTAAAGGACAATGTGCCTTTAAGGGAGAACAACCAGTGAGCATACTATCCAATGCCCATCAATACACAACAATACTCAAACCGCTGACTAGGTAGACTCTTCGTCAGCATATCTGCAGGGTTATCATCTGTATGAACCTTGACAAGCTCTATGCGCTTGTCCTCAAGTACCTCCCTGATGAAATGGTACCTGACCTCAATGTGTTTGGTCTTTGCATGAAAGACTGGATTCCGTGCTAGCTGAATAGCACTCATGGAATCACTATGCAATGTCGGTACACCTGTATGAATCCCCAAATCTCCCACTAGCCGATCAAGCCATATAGCCTCCTTGCAACCCTCTGTGGCTGCAACATACTCAGCCTCTGTGGTAGACAAAGCAACGCACTTCTGTGCGCGAGACATCCACGACACTGCACCACCTGCAAAGGTGAACACATAACCAGAAGTGGATCTCCTACTATCCACATGCCCTGCATAGTCTGAATCTGTGTACCCAAGTACACGCATGTCTCCTTTACCAAAGCAAATGCACATCTCCTTGGTACCCTTCATGTACCTCATGATGCACTTAACTGCCTCCCAATGCCTCTTTCCTGGATTAGCCATATACCGGCTAACAACTCCCACTGCAAATGCAATGTCTGGTCTAGTAGCTATCATAGCATACATAAGACTCCCAACCGCTGATGCATAAGGTACCTTGGCCATCATGGCCCTTTCCTCATCTGATTTGGGACTATCTGTATGACTCAGTTTCACATATGGAGGCAATGGAGTACTCACTACCTTCCCCCCCTCCATATTGAAACGTTGTAAGCCTTTTGTAACATACTCTTTTTGTGAAAGCCAAAGGAGTTTCCTACTCCGATCACGCGTGATGCGCATACCAAGAATATGACCTGCAAGTCCCAAATCCTTCATATCAAAGGCCTCATGCAACTTGGCCTTTAATGCATCTAGCTCATAAGTATTCTTGCTAGCCAATAGCATATCATCCACATATAGTGCCAGGATTATCAGGCTACTATCCTTAGCCCTTTTAGTGTAGAGGCAGTGATCAATTTCACTCCTTCTAAAACCCTGGGACCGAATGAAAGCATCAAACTTCTGATACCATTCTCTAGGTGCTTGCTTAAGACCATAGAGACTCTTTTTCAGATTGCAAACTAAATGCTCTTTGCCCTTTTCTTCAAAGCCTTCCGGCTGCACCATGTAAATTTCCTCATGCAAATCCCCATGCAAGAAAGCTGTCTTGACATCCATTTGCATAAGCTCCATATCCTCTGATGCCACTAGTCCAAGCATGCATCTAAGTGTGGTCATCTTCACAACCGGAGAGAATATCTCATCAAAGTCCACACCCTTCTCTTGCTTGAACCCTTTAGCAACCAATCGAGCCTTGTACCTAGGCACATCATCACCTGTGACCTTCATTTTGTAGACCCATTTACATGGCAATGCTTTCTTTCCAGGTGGCAAAGAAACCAAGTCCCAAGTCTTATTCTTCATAAGTGAACTCATCTCTGATTGCATAGCATACTCCCACTTGCGTTGATCCTCACGCATCATAGCCTCTTTGTAGCAAGAAGGCTCCCCGCAATCAGTAAGCATCACATAGTCTACCCCTGGAACAAACCTATCAGGCGGTCTAGACACTCTAGATGATCTTCTCAAGGGCATTTCAGCTTGCTGTCCCACTTGCATATCAGCCACATTTGGCTCATCATTTCCACCAATAGATGATCCATCATCTACCCTTGATTGTATACCTGTGGGAGTACTTGGTGGCACCATTTCTTGCACATTTGGTGCATGGACAGCTTGCTGCCTATCAACATATGCAGGTGGATTCACATCCTGGAAAGTGATTCTCCTCATTTCCACATCCCTCATGGGTGTCTTATGCATCTTCTTCTCATTGAAGACCACATCATGGCTGCGTATGATCTTCTTTGCTTCTGGATCCCAGAGACGATAGCCCATCTCTCCACTTTCACCATAACCCAGAAAGATGCATTTCCTAGACTTAGGATCTAGCTTCTTTCGAAGCTCTTTTGGCACATGTGCATATGCCTCACACCCAAATATACGCAAATGAGAGTAAGAGGGCTTCTTGCCACTCCATGCCTCTTCAGGAATACCACCATCCAAACTCTTACTAGGTGATCTATTGATCACATGCACTGCAGTCTTCATTGCCTCAGCCCAAAAACCACTAGAAAGACTTGCATTGGAAAGCATGCATTGCAACCTTTCTTGAATGGTACGATTCATCTTTTCTGCAACTGGATTTTGCTCTGGAGTACGAGGGGATGTGAGCTCCCTCTTAATCCCACGTGTATCACAGAAATGCTGAAAGTCATGAGAGAGATACTCTCCACCATTGTCAGTCCGTAGGCATTTAAGCATTCTACCTGACTGATTCTCAACCAAGGCCAGCCATTTCTGAAATACCTGGAACACATCACTCTTTCGAGCTATAGCATAAGCCCACACTTTCCTAGTTGCATCATCAATGAATGTCACATAGTATTCAGCCCCGCCTAATGACCGTGTAGGCATGGGACCACATACGTCTGAATGCACCAAATCAAGCATTTCAAACTCTTTCTTTCCCCTTCTTTTATGGGCTGATTTAGTCTGCTTCCCATAGAGACAATGCTCACAAAATTCAAAATCAGAGAAACTCAAATGCGGTACATAACCCAAACGGCATAAGAGTTTCATTCCATTCTGGCTCATGTGCCCCAACCTGCAATGCCACAAAGAAGTGCTTGGCTGCTCGGTTATTGCAACAACATGATCAAATACCCCTGATACATGTAAGGGATACAAAGTCCCACACTTGGCACCCCTAGCCAAAAGCATAGAGCCCTTTTGAATTTTCCAACTTTGAAAGCCAAAAGTGGTGTGAAAACCAGCATCATCTAGTTGACCCACTGAAATAAGACTCTTGGTCAACTTAGGCACATGTCTCACATGTTTCAAAACAAATGCAGACCCATTTGCAAAAGAAAACTTTATGTCACCTGCTCCCACTATGTCACATGCATAGTCATTTCCAAGATGCACACAACCTGTCTTTCCACTATCATAAGTGGAGAACCATTCCCTATGGGGAGTAACATGGAATGAAGCACCAGAATCCAAAATCCAATCCTGGGAATATGCATCATCTGAAGTGGTAAGCAACTCTGCAGATAAACTAGACATGAAGAGAACGTCATTGTCACTATCATGTGTGACTGCATTGATCTCCTCGATCTTCACTTTCCCTTTGTCCTCCCTTGGACTCTCTTCCTTTTGATTTGCACCCCAATTTGCATTCTTTTTCTTATCCCTTTGCTCTCTTTTTAGCTTGTAGCAATCCTTTTTCATATGGCCCTTCTTGCCACAGTGGTAACACTCAATGTTCCGTGCCCTGGATTTGCTACGTGACTTCCCTCTTTCTTGGGACTTCCCCCTAAACTGTGATCTGCCCCTTTGCACATTTAAGGCTGCATCCTGCTTGTTGCCATCCATAGACTTCCGTCTAATCTCCTCGGCCAACAAGCTACCCACAACATCATCAAATTTCAGTACTCCACCAGGTGCAGAGTTACTGACAGCTGTACGGAAGGTATCCCATGAGGATGGCAATGAACATAAGAGAAATATTGCCTTAGTCTCCGCATCAAAATTCATTTTCTGAGCCTGAAGCTGGCTGAAAATAATATTGAATTCATTCAAGTGAGAAGCAATGGAGACCCCTTCCTTCATCTGCAGCTCAAGCAACCTCTTCATGAGGTAAACTTTATTAGAGGCAGTTTCCTTCTCATAAGTGGCACACAGTTTCTTCCACAAATCTTCCGTAGTCTGCTCATTTACTACTGTGAAATAAACTGACTCTGCAAGATGAAGTCTAATAGTAGACTTTGCTAATGCATCCAACTCATTCCAATCATCCTCAGACATATTTGCAGGCTTAGCTTCAATCCCTGCCAAGGGTTTAATCTGCTTCTTTTGAATAAGCACATCCCTTATTTGTTCTTTCCACAAAGAAAAGTTTGTCCCATCAAACTTTTTAATGCTGAAAAACTCCTTTTCAGGCATGGAAGAGGATGCCATGATGCAAATAAAGCAAAATCCCAAATGCTAGTGCCTGCAAGAGAGAATCACACCAAATACCAAGTGCACCCAAATGTGTATGCCACAATAAAGTGAAATATCACCAAAACTCAAAGCTCAAAGCATCAAAAGATGCATCTGACTCATGTGCATATACTATGCATCCATATGAGCAAATCTGGCCCAAAAGAAAATGCCAATAAGTGCCAAATGACTCAAGCATAAACACTATCCACTAGCATATGCATCAATAATGTCTCATCCAAGAGAGCATAGCACTATCAGTGCATCACCTGCAATGTGTCAAAGCTGTCCCTCAGCTTAAAATAGCATCCATGTGCAAAGCGTCCATAAAAATAGCATCCCACAAGGCAATTTGGGCCTATCAGCGCATCCAACAAGGACCGCAATGCATCCAAATGGCCTATAAATCATCCAATGCATACCACGAATGAGCGCACACTGCTCAAACTGCAACCAGAGTGATCTGCATAAGGTATGCTCAAGAAATCATAGTCCCACGGTAATGAGCGCTACTGAAAATAGAACCTGAGATGCTTCAAAACATGGGCGCCATTGCATAATCGGACTCAGCAAGAAAATCTGCAAATATCTCTCTTCTGCCAGAACTCCAAAATCCCAACCGATGAATGAGAAATGGGAGTCAACACTTATCCACTGCCATGTGGCATAAATCTAAGGTTTCAAAACCTTAGTATGAAAAATGCATAACAGAGAGACGAAATCGAATACACAGAGATTTATAACTCTGAAAATCCTCCACCAAATCACGCAAGAACTGATAGGTAGGGGTTTTTGGGCATCCGGAACACAATGGGACAGACGGTTTTGGAAACCGTGGTCTCAATCACTGGGTCCAACACACGGACTGAAAAACGTTTTTGGAAACAGAGCTATCTGTAAACTCCATCGGAGTGTGAATGATGAGCAACATAGAAGTTTTAGGACCTCCTGAGTCCACCGGAACTGACAGATCTGCAAATGGTTGCTCCAAACTTGAGTTCCAACACCCGGGCAAAAAACGCAGGAACTGACACAGTGAGTCAGAAATCCACTGAAATGATCCCAGATTCAAGAATGAAGGTGTTTCCAAGCTTCTGAAGTAATGTGGACACCAAAAGCAAGCAATAGTTGCCTCTACAAGTCAATATGGAGTCTCTGTCATCGAACGGAACAGGGAAAAGCTCAAAAAACGACTTTTTCTTTGAAAGCTCTTAACAGGCTCTCAAAACCACTTCGCAAAGCCTAAGTGACTTTTCCAAAGGTTTCTCCAAGGTCTCTGCACACTCAGATGCAAGTAAAGTCACCCACAAAGCTTCCCACAAAGCTTCTCCTTCCTCCCACAGAGCTGCTGAGCTTCAAGCATTCACGCACGCTCAGCTAGATCACCCGGGCTCTGATACCAATTGAGAGTGCTCTCAACGGAAGCAAGAATGGAAGAAGGAGAGAGAGAGAGACGGAGAGCCACACAAGTTTGGTGGGTGCAGAACCACCCTAATCTTCTTTTTCATTCATTTATATATGTGTTTGAGTATTGTACATAACTGGGGTTAAGGCACAGTGACCTTTAACCCCCACAGCCTCTTGGCTATTCCTAGCATGATTTGCCACAAGCCTTGTAATTCATATTGGATTATATATTGCAATTCTATCTTCACCACCGACAATTCAGATTTCACTTGCCACAGTCAGTGTTTTGCAGTTGATTCATAGACACATTGAGTTCATTTCTTGCACCATGTCTATGACTAGCAACCTCAATCTGGAGGCATCTGCCAAGCTAGACAACTCCAATTATGGCACATGGAAATACCGAATGGAGACCATTCTTGTACTTCAAGACAAACGGTAGTATGTCGATGGATCTACACCTAGACCATTGGACGATCCAGCCAGGAGTAGATCTACTCCACCTGTTGCCAGTAGCATGGGACAAGAAAAACAAGTATGCATATCATCTAATCAAGCAGAATGTGCAAGATGTCATGCTAGGACAGCTCAACACCGTCAAGACATCAAAAGAATCATGGGATATGTTCACAGCTCTCTACGAGTCTAAGAACACTTCCAGGATTCTCACACTGAGAAACCAAATCAACCAGAGTTTTTGCAATAGCAGCGAAACCGGTCATGCTTACATACTTAGAATCAAAGCTTACAACAATCAACTCGCAGTAACAAGAGAGACTATGTTTCCCATATAAATGGTTCAATTCATCTTGAATGGACTAGGAGAGGGATATGAGAATGTAGTCCATAGCATTTCCATTCAATGGCAAATTTCGACACTGGAAGAACTTCAGTAAATTTTACTTGGTGAAGAACTCAGGAATCAAGCCATTCATGCACGCAAAGTTCATTCCAATGATCAAGCATTCATAGCTTCAGATAGAAGCAGAGGCAGAGATAGATCATTCCAGCAAAGTGGTCATCATCAGCAAAGTCAAAATTAGCATCAGCATCATCCTCAGCAACATCAACATCAGCAAAGAGGAAATCATTCCAATCGAGGAAGATTCCAAGAATGAGGGAATGCATCCACCAACGTGTCAAACATCCAGTGTAACTACTTTCATAAGTTTGGACACTATGAAAGAGATTGCCGCTACAAGAAGCAGTACGACCAAGGTGGTCAATCCAACAGCAATCAAGGGAATTACCGTGGAAGAGGAAATCATCGTGGTGGACGTTCTAGTTACAATAATTATGAAAATGAACATGGGAATATGTTCCTTGCAAGTGAGGAAATGCAGAAGACTAATATAGTGTATCTAGACATTGATTGCAACTCAAAAAATGATTTTAACTATCAAGTCAATCAAGCAGATCACAATCCTTGGTACATCGACAGCAGTGCATCATCTCATATGACAAAGCATCAAGAATGGTTCACAGAGATGAAATCATTAGAAGGTTAGAAGAATGTCATCTACACAGCAGATAATACACCAAATCCAATTCAAAGGACAGGCATTATCCCTATGAACTCTATGTTACGAAGCTCAGCAATAACCTCTTGATGATGAAAAACAACTACCGAGTCATCTTCGATAGAGATGAATGCACTATCAGTAACAAATCCAAAGGATTTCAGCTAGTAGGAAAAGGAGTCAAGGAAGGACGCTTGTTCAGAATGCTAGCCATAGTACCAGATTTGCATGCCATGTCATCTCAACTGCAACAGATGCCACTATCCACAAAATGGCACAAGAGATATGGACATGTAGCTTGATTGAGCTCAGGAATCAGAATATGGCAATTGGAATCCCAAAGCTACAGTTTCTTGGAAAAGTTTGCGAAGCATGCTGCTTCGGCAAACAAAAGCGAACCAACTTTGGCAAAAGTACCTCTCGAGCATGAGGTATTCTTGATTTGGTTCATACAGATGTATGGGATTATGCCCATACCCACAGCATCAATGGTTCACTTTACTACTTGACTTTCATCGACGACTACAGCAGATATTGTTGGGGCTACTTTCTAAAAGAGAAATCTGAAGTGTTTTCCAAATTTCAAGAACTCAAAGCCATGGTAGAAAACTAGACAGGTAGAAAGATCAAAGTCATGAGATCAGACTAAGGAGGGGAATACAATAGCAATAGCAACGGCAAACTACTTGCTTAATCGGCTTCTGACCGACGAACCAATTCAAGGTATGACACCTTATGAAGCATTCACTGGACACAAGCCACGCATTGGGAATCTTTGCATATTTGGTTGCATAGAATATGCCCACATACATGATGACCATCATAGAAAATTAGATGCGAAGTCACGTAAATGCATCATGGTTGGCTACAGTGAAGACAACAAAGCATACAAGAAGTATGATCCCATCACCCAAAAGATCAATATCTCTAGAGATGTAATCTTTGATGAGGAATCGGAATGGAAAACCTCAAATACACAGGAGATAGATGCACCGACTACTCAATCATCTACAGAAAAGGTTGATGAAGAAGAGCAAGAATTTCCAGAAACACCCCGAGAAGAACCACAGCGACTCAGACGGTCTACTAGGAAAAGCAGACCTCCAACCAAATTGACATATGCTTAGAAAGGCAAAGCAATTCACGGTGAAACCACAAACTATGCTCTTATGACTACCATCATGGTTGCACAAGAGCCAATGTACTTCGAAGATGTAATTGACAAGCCAGAATGGAAAACTTCTATGAATGAAGAAATGGATTCTTTGTACAAGAATAATACTTGGGAATTATGTGACCTTCCACCAGGAAAGAAGGCCATAGCCAACAAATGGGTATACAAAGTGAAGTACAATCCAGATGGAAGCATTGAAAGATACAAAGCCACACTAGTTGCAAAAGGATTTGCACATTAATATGGTCAGGATTATGATGAGACGTATGCTCTAGTAGCAAAGATGGATTCCATATGGTTCTTGATATCATTAGTGACACTCAGCAGATGGAATGTGTATCAGCTTAATGTCAAGAATGCATTATTCAATGGTTACCTAGATGAGGAAGTTTACATGCAACAACTAGCAGGATATGTTGAGCCAAGAAAGGAGAATCAGGTTTGCCATCTCAAGAAGAGTCTTTACAACTTAAAGCAAGCACCCAGAAGTTGGTACAGCAGAATTGACAAGTATTTTGCTGATCTAGGATACAAGAAGTCCAATGCAGATCATACTCTCTACTACAAAGTTCAAGGAGAAGACGTTACTATTGCACTTTTGTACATAGATGATCTGATTTTGACCGGAAGCAACGATAGCTTCATCAAAAAGATAAAACAAGACTTATCTGTAGAGTTTGACATGAAAGATCTTAGATTTATGCACTATTGTCTTGGAATTGAGTTCTGGAGAGATTCAGACAGCACCTTCATGAGTCAGCTGAAATATGTTGACAGTCTCCTTAAGAAGTTTCATATGGCAAATTGCAGGATTGCAGCCACTCCCATGGAACAAAGTTTGAAACTTACAAAAGATTCAAAAAAGCCTACAGTCAATGACAAGTACTACAGGCAGCTCATCGGATCTCTTATATATCTGACTATCACACGACCAAATATTTGTTATGCAGTAAGTTCATTAGCACAGTTTACGGTAAATCCAAAACAGTCTCACTGGAATGCAACCAAAAGAGTCTTGAGATACATCAGAGGTACAAGACAATTTGTAATAGAATACAGAGGAAGTCATCCAGGTTTCACCTGTGATAGTGACTATGCCAAAGATCATGAGACTAGGAGATCCACACAAGGATATGCACTTTTCCTTGGTCAAGTTGCTATATCATGGTTGTCAAACAAACAACCAACTATTTCTTTGTCTTCGACTAAAGAAAAATATAGGGAACTCACTACAAGTGCATGTGAGGCTATATGGATCAAAAGACTATTGTCAGAAACAGAGACTACTTTGATGAATCAAAGCCAACAACAATATACTATGACAATCAATCGGCTCAAGCATTGGCCAAGCATCCAGTATATCACTCCAGGACAAAGTACATTGATTTCAGAGAGCACTTCACCAGAGAAAGAGTGTTACTTAGTGACATCACACTGCAGCATTGTTATATAGTAAAGAGAATATTCCAGACATCCTTACCACACCACTCAGTAAAGAGCTTTTTGAGAAACACTGGCAAGCTCTTGGTTTGATGGAATGTAATGCTTAGTCCTTCTTCGATTCCCTAGATTCATCATCTTGAGGGAAGGCCTACTTCATGATGTTGATCTTGAGGGAAGGTGTTGAGATACCACGCTCAACATCATGTGATTACATGTGCATAGCACTAACACATATAGAGTGCTATAGATTCCCTAATCCTAACCCTAACCTTAAATGGGTTTGTATATATTCTACATTTTCAACTAAATCTAGTGTATAGTTAGTCACATTTGTGGTGTGCTCTCTAGCTGTGCCCTCTCTCCTCATCTCCACTTTTCTCCTCTCCCCTCTTCATATTTTGTCACCCCTTTTGCCTTCGAAGAAGGCCCATTCCTTCCAATCTTGCATTACCTGCTGAGACATACGAAGAGCATATTCTCTCCACAACATGTTATAAAGGCTTAAATTACGAACATCAAGTACATACCAGATCGTCCTACTGCATGTGTGCTTGCTTTGAAAGCAAACCATGCATCTCATTGAGTCACATACCAATAACTTGTGCAATCCTTTAATGTCCCCTTTTTAATTATAGCAACCATCTGAACATGAAACCCTAGAGTACTCCATGGAATACACCCTCGTGTTAGTAGTATCAACAGCTACACACATGGAAGATTCCAAGCACTTCATGCTGTCCTTCACATTCACAAACATCTCTGACTCCCCATTGGCCCACATATCAATGTCAAAAATCATCACTATGGTTCCTAGGTCGACATATCTTACCTTAGTGACACATGGAGATGTCACCAAGAATAGTTCTTCTATTACCACATTTGGCTTTTGTATCACCATCTGAATCTCAATCGGACTCCTTTTTGTTCTTGTGATCCACCTTCTTCTTTCTGCAATCCTTTACAAAATGGCCTCGCATGTCATAATAGAACTTTTGCTTTCTCTTCTTGTAAGTGTCCTCCTCATCTCTAGAGTCATCCTTCTTGGGCTTGCCACCATTAGGCTTACCCTTTCCTTTGCCAGCATTATCCTTTGCCAACAATGCCTTGTCATCGTTGTTGTTGTTGTTGTTGTTGTAGAGCTTCTCCCTAGCTTCTTCTTGGAGCAGTAATGGATCAAACTCCTCAAAATTCAGAGGTTTGGTCCTCTATCCTACTATCACAGTCATGATGAAGCTTTTGAAACTCCAAGGTAGCCTCCTTAGTACTATCAAGGCCAACTGGTACGAGTCCACACTTTGACCAACCGATGCTAATAGATCCCTCACCACCTTGACCTTCACCCAATAGTCATGTTGTATAGAATCTCCTTCATCCATATCCAAGTTATAGAGCCGATGATAAAGAAGCAAGATCTGTGATGTGTTATCTATCTCATACAGATCCTTCAGATAATGGCCCATGCCTCTACTAATGTGTCAATCATCTAGATGTGAGGAAGCACAGAGTCTGTCGTAGTCCCTATGAATGCCAAGGCATGGGCAACTCTACCTTCCCAAGATTTGAGCTGTCTCCATCTACAGGTATGAGTATCATCCCCTTGTTGTCCACCACATCCTCTAGCTTTGCCTCCATTCCCATTGTCAGGTTTTTGAGCCACTAAATGACTTCGGATCTTCACCATAGGTATAGCATAGTTAGTCCCATCCAATTTCCCGGACTCTCCAAAGTTAGGGATGGTGAATGAAAGATTTCAATTGGGGTAGGAGGAAGGGAGAGAAGGGGCTAAAGGAGGGCTAAAGAGACTTCTACTTCTGAAATTGCCATCTCTACTATGAAACCACACATCGAAAAGCAAATCAACCTTCTATCAGCTAGCATTTTGACCATCTTCCCATGATTATCTGCACGTGATCAATGTAATTACTACCTATAGCTATTCCAATCTTCTATATGGATTTCATCACTGAGTGGCATGCATACACATGTAAATTCATGCCCTTTGGACTAACGAATGTGCCATCGACCTTTAAAAGGTTCATGGTGGAAACATTCAAGAAGTACTTGATCGAATGGGTGCCCACCTCAAAAAATTCTTCAAGCAGTGCTGCAAAGTAGGAATATCCTTGAATCTTGCCAAGTGCATCTTTTGCATAGGAGATGACATTTTGCTCAGACATGTCTCTAAAGATGGGATCATAACTGAGCAATCAAAGATAGAACTTATAGAAAAAATACCAGAACCTAAGAATCTAACCCAACTGTGCTCATTCATAAGTCCATTATTTTCTATAGGATAAAATTTTTGCACTACTTTACAAGCTCACTAAGAAAGAGGTGAAGTTCAATTGGCATGGAAGTTTGGCTATGGCATTCCAAGACTTGAAAAACTAAGCAACAACCACAACCATACTACACCAACCAAGATGGGATGTGATCTTTCATGTACATCTTGATGTATGAAGATACGCCATTAGTATCATCTTGGCACAACTAGATGGCAAACTAGAGTACCTAGTCTACTATGCCAGTTGTGACCACCCGGCCCCTTCCTAATACAACTATAACATGACCGAGTGACACGCCCTTGGATAGTCTACAAATTTCAAAAATTTTGGCACTATTTCTTGATAACCCATTTGTGTCCATGTTGATGACAAAGCATTTCTATCTAATCAACAACGCAACCACCAAGGAAGATTGATACAATTTCTTTGATCCAAGTATACTGCATTCTTTTTAGCATCCTTCCTTATTGTTCCCAAAGGTCAGATGAAATACACATTTATGTATAGGACCTAGTAAACTGTAGTCATTGTATAGACTCTTGTTGCATAGTCACTATGCTCACACACACACATATTACTGTGATTATGCCAACAAATAGGCATAAGTGTTTGATAAAAGGTCATGCACATCAAAACTCCTATGAGAGCAATGTGTTGATATGAGTTATAAGAGACGTGAAGAGCTAAATAATTAAAATTCATCACATCATCAATGTGAGAGAGAGAGAGAGAGATTCCTACCTATCTAATTTTTAACTTCAAAAGCCTAAAGTAAAGATAACATTCTCTATACTATGTGATAATATGCCCCATGTTTTGGCAAGGTTGTGCAAGGAAATTCAATTCTTGCCTAGTCCATGTCATACACCAAAACCGATACATTTACAAATATATATTCCAAATGCTCTTGACTTACACTTGATCTACAATAACGTTTATGCCATAGAGTAATACATTTATCCCAAACATATAACTTTGATAAATACAATCCCAATTGAAAGGGTGGAGTGAAATAGTGAACAAGGTTCATCATAGCAATGTCCACACAGTCATTATTCAGACACCACCATCCCATCAACATGAAATTTAGTATGCATGGGATAGATAGGCTCCAAGGAAACCACCATCCCATCAACATGAAATTTAGTATGCATGGGATAGATAGGCTCCAAGGAAAGACCTACGGTTATTATCCTAGTGATGAGAATCTAGGAGCAAGTTGGACTTGTGGAAATGCCATCAAATTTGAAAAGGGAGGGAAGCTTAAAGAGCTCATTCCTTAATGGTGCCCTTATAACAATATGCACGGCTCAACATAAAGGATGTGTTGAATTAGAATTAGAATTAGAATTAGGCCAAAATCCAAGATGAAGAAAGCGTAACTCGCCCTTTCCATAAACCACCAAGTCATAAATCTCAAGGAGGGAAATGGTTCCACAATTGCCTGCATTGATACAATTCTATGAGAAACTTCGAAATGGATAGATGTTACTCTTAAAACAAAGCTTCGAATATGGGGTGTATAAAATAGAGATCCCTCTTTATCAGCCTTAACTTAAATCAAGTAGCCTTCAAGGCAATGAATAAAGAAAGAAATCTCTTAATATTAAAACAAGGCACTTTAATTTTCATCTTTCAAATGCCAAATGTAAGAGGACACTCCCACACCACAACAGAAAAGAATGCTGAACGTTTGTGGATCTTTGGTTTTGCAGGTCGACTTCATAAGATTCAAGTTGGTACCAGGAAAATCAAAGTAGCAGGATGGCATGAATGTCTCCTCCCTACTTTCACGCTTAACATCACGTGAATGGCCTGAATTAAAGCAACAGAATGGCATGAATGTCTCCGAATTTCTCTCCTCCCTACTTTCACGCTTAATATTGCCCAAATCCTCGAATACACTATTAAAATAGAGACTCTCTATAGCCAATTCAACGAGCAGATTTCTCTCCTCCCTAATGTCACGCTTAATATTGCCCAAATCCTCGAAGATACTGTTAAAATAGAGACTCTCTATAGCTAATTAAAGAGCTGATTTCTTGAAAATTTCCTATTTCTTTAACTTCGTGAAGAAATAGGGGGTAGAAATCATAGATGTGGGAATGCCCTGTAAATAGTGCACGAGATACCATTAATGAGATTTAGGACAACACAATGTAGCCACCAAGAAAGAGTAATACACAAAGCTTTAGAGAGAATGACCAACACACACACCCACAGGAAAACATGTGGCACACAAAACGAACACGTGTCATATGAAAGGGCTGTACTATGTGCCACGTGGTGGAAATCCCACATAGCAAACATAGCGTAAGTTCTTTATGCTATATAGGTGCTGCTTAAACCAGCTCATGAGCACGACTATACTTGAACAGGATCTGTTCTATAGTTCGTACTCCTTGTTTGAGCATTTCTGCTTAGACAAGCCACATACCCCGGAGGATGAGAAATGACCCGGGAGCCAGAGCGCGAATACCCTGCCGTGTTCGCCCTTGGCGGCGATCCTGGCCTTGATGAACGTCCTGCCGTGCTCATTCCGCCGGTGGTGAAGGCTCTCGGGTGTTCTGACGGGTTTCTCTCCTGCCCGCCCTTTTGGCCCCCAGATTGTGCGGGTTTATGCCATGCAAATCAATGTGATTCTCGTTGTGTTTTTACGCAGGCGTCCGCATTTGCATCTGCTCAGCCTTTACGATAGTTTGATGCGTCCAACTAAAACTACTCTTGATGGGCTGCTTTAGGACATTGTTAGCTGAACTGAGTGGGCCGTTGCATACCATCTTCTAAACTACCCCTCCCCTGGTCGAACGGGGACATTAATACTGTACGACCTCATTTTGGTACTTCCGGGGACCAGCAAGAAGAATACACAAGAGCTCTTTCTGTCATGGCTTTGTCATGCTGCTGCTGCTAAGCAAGCTTCGGAAACACTTGCTAGAGCCTAGCATGTACCACTCGGACGACGTTAAGCCCATCCCTTCAGTCCAGAATCTGCTAGCTCAAGATGCAAGATAGGGACTCCATGTACCATCATCACATGGCACCTGGTTTCGCTCAAGAGTCAGCTCAGTTTTATTGTCACGTCATGGAACAGGCCAGCCCATCTCTAGTTGGGTTTCTATTTCGAGATGAGCCGAAAAGCTGAGGGTTTACATGATGCCTCTCACAAGTATGAACACTCCATGCAAATGAAAACAAGAAGATAGGCACTGGGCAGTGCCTAGTTTGAGAGTCTCCGAGAGCAATCTGATGCCCACCTTGTCTCTAAAGACAAAGATCGTGTGCTTGCTGCATCAAAACCACCCAAAGGCAAGGGTCATGTGCCCCTCCCATCTGGCCGATCAGGCTTGCTTCCTGCTGACCCAGATCTGATGGTGGTCTACAAAAACCCTTCCCCCCTGCTCGTTTGGCTGGACTTTTTGTCCGAGATCTGCTGCCCCGGTGTCGGTCATTTGTGTGCCCATATGCACGCCTGTATGCAGCATTATATGCCCAATTCATTTGGCTTATGTAATCCCATCTGTGGGCAGCACCATAACAGTCCCAATGTGGACTTGATCAGCAAGGATAGTTTGGTTTGGGCTCGGCTGAGACTGCAAGAAAGTTCGAATTTAGTGTTTGGCATGGTAGGTGACAAATAAGAGGACACAACAGAGAAGGCCTCAGTTATGTGTAACCTTTTGGCGAGGAGGCCTGGACCATCTTGAAAGACTTATATAAGACAAACGATGGAGAAAGGATGTTATAATGAACAGTTAGTGAAGGTCAATCTCATCAGGGATCAGCTTGTGGCTGTTGAGCAAGAGGTTGACATAATCAATAAGCATTGCTACTTCTCAATATGCCTTTTCAGAGTTTCAAGGGGTCGGTTACTACGTTAACTCAATAGGGTAATCCAAGCCACCCAGTTTTGAGGAATTGGGGCTGATGTTTTTTGGGCTGATGCCTTTGGGAGAAGAAATATAATGAGAGTACCAAGGATGCCACCCTTGTTGCTTCAAGAAAAGGAAAGACGAATGAATAACAAGGGTAAGCTAAGATAAAGTAAACCCTACAAGAAGATGTATGATGGTTCCTCAGTCAACTCCTTTGAGGGCGGAGGCAAGAGGAAAAGAAGGAATGCTTCTTCTATGATAATTCCGTACATATTGCTTGTGAATGCAATTTAAAGAAGGGGGAACACAAGTAGATGGAGGACTGACCTTAGGAAGAAAAACCAAGGTGGCAAAACGCAAATGTGGTGATTCAGGCACTTCTCTTTGTTGTTGCTGCTAGCATCCCCGGGTATGTAGGCAGTGGGGGGGCACTGCTGATGTCAAACATAGAGCAATGGTGTATAGATCACATTTCTTAGTGATGGTGAAGGACATCAACTGTTGCTCAGATTTCCAGACTAAGGACGAGTCTTTCAACACCGAGGGGGATGGAGAAGGTGTAATGGAGTCACAGAGATCCGAGGATCGGGAGGGAGCATTCCGGGACGAAGGTTGCCACATTGACAAGGTCAATTGTTGTCAGAGACGCTTCTTCGATGACATTTAGTTGCAAAATTAGTCAACGTCCAAAGCAACAATATCCTCATTGTCATCCTAGCCATCATCATCATTTCAAAAGACTTTAGATTGCCTTACATATCATTGATGTACACAAATTTATAAATTGAACTTAACTATCTAGGGTTTACAAACAATGATGAAAATGTAAAACTTGAATCATTATGACAAATGCATTACATTTAGAAATAATATTGGGGTTATTTGCTTGACCATACCTTTCCCCCTTAGCCCACAACTATGACCCCATCAAACTATTCAAAGTATGGTAGTACTTGGCTTATTCAAGATCTCATGCTATGATATTAAAGAAGGCTTGCAACAAGCATGGAGAATGGAATCTTGGAGAAAGAAAACAATGAATTGATAAAGCATGAAATTAAGATTACAATTTTTTTGGATAAAATAGACTCTTTAGTTTGACTCAAGGCGTCTATGTGACCTTTCCTTCACAAACTTGCTACAAAATTCAACATGCTTATGTTTCACCTCTAGATTAAGATCGGGACACATGCGTAAAGGGTGCCCAGGAACACTTACACTCTAGTCTCTTACCCAACCACTCTAGTCTCTTAGCCATTATATGGCCTTCACCTCACCTGCGGATTCATCCACATTAACCATGCACCTTGTTGAGAGGTTGTAGATCACCTTTCAAACAAAATTTGATCCAAAGCTTGTTTACGATTTGAATTTGATGGTTTATATTATTGCTTCTCACCATACCTCCCTTTAATATTATTTGGTATGGTGGCTAACTTTTAGGGTCTAGTGCTAAAAGCGTCTTTCCATAACAATCTTCCAACGCATCAAGTTTTATAAACTCTGCATGGCATGGAAATTCGTTCCTTAGGCATCCAAAAACTCGTGTATCTAGCTTTTGACCCCTATTGTACTTAATAGATTTGCATTTTTCACATTCGTGTTTTGAAATCATCGATATCAAACTTAACTTACTCTATTTGGAAAATTACATATTTGCCCCCTATAACACTATGATCAAGATATAGATCTCCCTAAAAAGTTATCCATTTTTACACCTGTAATTTAATATCCCTATAGGGAAGTTCAAAAGACAGATACACATGTTGTTCAAAATTTTTAAAGGATGCATCTCATCAGATGCGCCTTCGGAGCTTAGGGTTTCATGGTTAGTCATGCTCATACATATAGTGGAGATGCTCAATTCGGTCGCTATGCTATGAGCTTTCAAAGATTAGTGTTACATCAATATAGGAAGGTGCATTGTGTATTAAGCTTACATCCTAGTAGACCATCTTATTACTAATAAAGGACTCATTATCAAAAATGTTGACATCCTAGTAGACTATCTTATTACATAGTATTGGAAGATCCACCAAGCAAAGCACTTGTTTAGTCGTGTAGCAAAAATGTTTTAATGATGGGAAGTGTGCTTCAATTGAATGTTTGGTGACAATGCATCATCTTCTAGCTCAAAGAAATGGAATACATGTTTGACCCTCCAGATGATGTTCCATAATAGATTTTCCCAGGTCTTTTTCTATAATGACGACTGCCATATTGAATTCATACATAAATGAGTACAAGGGGAACCTAGAAAAATTATCTTAGGTAGACCTTGGTACATCATGCTCTATAGAGAAGAGGAACAAGTGGAGACAAGGGGATTTTGATTTGGAAAAGTTATAATCTGACTGTCTTTATGTACTCCCTAGCCTTGGTACTCTACAACATTGAGATTCCATGCATTTGACTATAAGATGGGTCAAATACTTTAGCTCGACATGGCTAATTAGCAATAGCTTCTCATTATATAGAATGTTCACCTTCCAAGAACTTTTATTGCACCTACTACATTTGATACCCTGACCACTCTCAAAGATGCATCACAAATGGTCACACTTATTTAAAAACAAGGGATTCATGGAATACATAGATACACATTTCAATATCATGCACTTTAAACAAAAATAATAACAACAATAATGCAAATAGAAATCATTAAAGGTAAAAGTGTACAACAAGTTCTTGATCTGAAATTCATTCTATTAATAGTATCTTGTGGAGGGACTGAACCTCAATAGAAGTATAGAGGGGATGAGAGAACTTTTAAGTCTCTCTCTACCAATCTCTCAATCTATCTCGTTGACTATTGCACAGATCTCCTATGTGAATTCATGCATATCCTCCATATCTAGCATGACATTGTGCAATTCTACATCTCACCCACTCATGCAAGGATTCCATATCTTGCCCCTACACCACCCATACACAAACAATCATGATCTAAAGTGCCACAATGCATCAATTTAATTTTTCATTACAAAATTAAATTTTAGGTAAGGAGTTGATGGCATGCTACATGGAGGATCTCATAGCATGAGGGAACCCTATTCCTAGAAGAATCCCAATGAGGGATAGTGGGTGGACCTTTTGGAATTCAAATTATAGCCCATAAAGTTATGTAAGTATGATTATCTATATGCAACCCATTCAAATCAAGTGATCAGTGCCAATGCGTAGGAAGATTCCTTTTGACTTCTCATATGCATTGTAACCAAGTAAAGCTTGGGAACCATTCCACTGAAGGAAGTTTGACTATATAGGACCCCTCAAGCATAGAAAAATTTGTTGATTTAACTAAAATTTAGTAAAACTAGACAACCCAGCCATGTATTTCATTTCTTCTAATATCTCTAGCTTGCCTTATGTTGAGAGTCATGGGAGGAGCTATTTGGAAGAGATGATAAAGAGAGATTAGAAAGAGCAAGCATCCACCACAAGAGTATCTCTACACAAAATATGAATTTGTCCTATTGAACATGATGAGGGTTATGCTATTTTATACACAACCTATGGCTTTAGGGACATTTCCCTTCATACCTCTATTTTGTACACTATATTTAGTTTAAATCTTCAAAAGCCCCTCTTAAAGCACGCTTACAAGATGAGGGTTAAGCACGAAGGACAAATTTTTGATTCAAGAACAAAAATTGCAAACTCTGATGCTGCTATGAGCATCAAAGAACTAGAACACCTTTGGAAATCCTTGGAGCAATTTATTCATTACTCACCCTCTTAGGATATCTGCATGAGGGTGTTGGTGGATGTTGCAACAGTCAAGTTCAAAAGTAGAAAATTTTTCAAATGTCACAATTTTCCACTTGCTCATTAATGAGGTAATAAACCAACTCAAGGTATTCAAAAAGTATCGTTGAATGAATGAAGTGATGATGCACCTCAATATGTTTGATGTGAACATGGAAAATAGGGCTCCTTACCAAATGAGTGCAACTCATATTGTCCAATATATGGGAGTTGGAGTCCCATGAAACAACTCCAATTCAAAAAAGAGCCTCTTAAATGAGACTACCACTAAGTGATAGTATTGCCTTGGATCCATTTCTAGGCAATTGGCATATTATAACAACTTGAGATTTTATTCCACTAGAGTGTTGAAGGGCTTTGCATCCAATAGGTGCAACTAATTTAAGAGTTTTCTAGGATACTTAGATTGAGTGAGAATAACAAATAAGTTTTTCACCAAATATTTGTTAGCTTTGCGTTCAAATTTGTGATTGACTCCTCACAACATCCTCTGATAAGCAAATCATCCATAGAAATTATGAGTATCGCAATGCTTTGACGAGTTTGGGTAGTATATAATGAAGTTTCTATAGAAGAGGTTTTGAATTTGAGTTGATGTAGGAGAGCGTCAATTCTAGCATTCCACTATTTGGGTCTTGCTTCAAGCCATATAGAGATTTTAGTAATCTACATCTAAGGTCTTCCTATCAAAATACAATATAAGCTTGTGGTTGATCCCTATGGATTCTCTCATCAATGTACCTATTCAAAAGGCCTTTTTCCCTTCCATTTGTTTGATGGGTAGATTAAAGTGTTTATGTAGGGTAATCATTGTTCTCTCCATTGTCTTTTGGGGCAACCGGTGCAATTTTTTTATCATAATCTATTCCATACTCTTGTGAGTATCCTTTGAGAAAAATTCAAGCTTTGCATTTTCCAATCTAACCATCTAAAGTGAGCTTAAATTTATAGAACCACTTGCATCTAACATTGTGCTTGTCACCAAGCAACTCTTCAAGAGTTTATGTTTTGTTGTCCATGATGACTTGATATTCTTTCTCCAAGGCTGCTTGACAATCTAGATGTTGTTCAACTTTTTGATAAGTTGTTAGCTTGCCAATTTCCATCGTTGTTATTATAAAAGAATAATTAGTTGTATAGGTCCATTTGTATGGGACTTTCCTTTTGTGATCTTATCTTCTAGACTATGTCAAAAAACATTCTTTAAAATTTGTGTCAACTACAATTGTTTGCATGATGGCTTTAATTTCCTTGGATTGACTACATTGATTCAATTGAGCATTGAGCAAGTGTGAGTCACTATAGATTGCTCATGGCTTGTAGAATCCCTTGATAGTCATCAATAAAAGTGATATAATGCCATTTTCCCCCTAGTGACAGATTTTGTGCTTTTCCCAAATCATCAGTATCCAGTAATTAAAGGACGTCTATGGTCTATCATTTAGATTGAGGAAGTGGATTCTGATGTTGCTTGGCCATGCAACATGACCTACACATTTGGTGTGGATTTTGCAATGGGGAGAGTTATTAAAGTATATTACTTTGCTTCATCAAGATGAGATTCTTGTTATTCAAGTGCTAATATATTTTGTGAAAAAAAATACTTATTGCATCTTATGAGTGGGTTTTGTAGTATGTTGCTGGATGTCTTCTAGCTTTAATGCCTCTATCAACCAATATATGTTCACCATTGTCTTCATGAATGACGACTATTCTTTTATTGAATTGTGCTTCATAGTCATTGTCTACCATTTGGATTCTGATGTTGCTTGGCCATGCAACATGATCTACACATTTGGTGTGGATTTTGCAATGGGGAGAGTTATTAAAGTATATTATTTTGCTTCATCAAGATGAGATTCTTGTTATTCAAGTGCTAATATATTTTGTGAAAAAAAATACTTATTGCATCTTATGAGTGGGTTTTGTAGTATGTTGCTGGATGTCTTCTAGCTTTAATGCCTCTATCAACCAATATATGTTCACCATTGTCTTCATGAATGACGACTACTCTTTTATTGAATTGTGCTTCATAGTCATTGTCTACCATTTGACCCAATTATAATATTCTGATTCAATATGATATCTATAAAACATCTTTGATGATCTCACAAAAAATCAAAAGGTCAATGGTCATCAAAGATTTTTTGTGCATAGCATATATTGGTTTGATAGAGGCATCAAAGCTAGAAGACATCCAGCACTGAACCTATTTCTTGCACTTTGCACAGATGTTCATTTGCTATGAACACATGCTCTTTTGAATCTTTGTTCTCCTTCAAAGTTCAAAACCATTATTCATGGCTTGTCATGTGTGCTACTACACTTGAGTCTACCAACCATTCTGGTCACATTGATGGTTCACAATTCCCTTGGATGGAAATTTAAAAAACTATGATTAGAATTAAAATCATACTATCATCTTGTTGTGCATAATTTCCTTGCTATTTTCATCTATGTTGTCAAGACTAATCTCATTGCTTTTTATGGCATTCTATTACCCAATGTCAAGGGACTCCACAATGATTGCAATTCCTAGCCTTCATGGTGCATTTTCATTGATGATCATGTTTTTGAAGTTCCTATTGAGCTAACTATTTCTTCTGGCATTACCTCTTCCATGGAATACATGCATTTCTAGGCATAACTTGTTTATTATGTCGATCCAACAATTCCTTGGTTTAAATTCTACAAATTGCTTGAGTGTTTTTCACCTCTATTAGAAGTTGGTGGTCAATGGCTATAGCCTCTACCATATCCTCTACCTCTTTGAGTATGAAATTATCCTCTTCCTCAGATATGGGAACCACAACCTCTAGCTACAAAATCTTGTTCGTGGATTTTGATATCATTGGATGCTCCTCTACACATCTTTTCCTACATTATCCTATCAACCATTATCTCAAAGGTCAGAGGATGCTCCCTTGTAACCATGAAAATTATGAACTTTTCATATTATTTGCCTAATCTATGTAAATAAATTGAATTGTCATCTTTGTGGGAGGACCAACAGTAGAGATTGGAGTGCACAAGATAGATACCTATATGCTATGCACTGTACACTACATTGTTTTTTTTTTCCTCAGACAAAGACATGGTTTCCACATCACATTGTATTGATCATAAACATGAACCCATTAGGATTAGGATTAGACCATATGCCCTTATGGTATGGTGCAATTTACACCATCCTTATTGCACTGGGTAGGTAGTGGGTGCATATGATAGCATCTAACACTAAAAAAGATAGACTAAAAAATCAAGGTAGTATGTGCATGTGTGAGCATAGTGACTACACAGTAGCACAAGCATGTACAATCTCAAGTACAATTAGGTGAAGGAAATTTTCCCAAAAAATGAAGTCCACTTGGATTAAAGGATAGTCAATCAAAAGATGACTGCATCAGTGATTGGATGTATAAGTTGAGGCTGAATATATCGTAAGTCTTTTTGGAATGTGAAGCTACTCTACAAAAAAAAGCATATAGATATAAAGTTGATTGATGTAGTTGAGAAGAAGCAATTTGATATGTTGTGACATACATGGGCATCACCAACCTGAAAAAGTAACATAAATGATTGAGTTATGTTGTAGTAGAATAATCTCTGTAAGATAATGTAAGGTTGAAGAATATTGCTTTATCCTTGTGGATAGAGTGATCCAAGAGCTACAAAAAACCTAGGGCCAACAGTGGAAATATTATGGTAAGCTCTGCTGACAAAAGGCCCAAAAGATTGTCAATTCAGGAAAGCATAACAAACCTATGTGCTCAATTATCATGAGCTAAAGGTGATCTGATGCATGCATGGCTAAACATCCATTAGCATGGGATGTAGCATCTATCATAGGCATATAGTGGAGCTAACAATAAAAAAGGCCTACAATCCTAAAATACAATTCAAAATCCATAAGATGTCCTTAAGGCATGTAAACTATTGAATGCTGATGTCGGGGCAGATATGAATCCTTGGATCCAATCACTAATATGCATCAAGTATGGACTATATCCTACAACCACAAATGCATGCTACAACACTAAGGTTCCCTAGTTTGCTTTATGGCCAAACTTAATGGGGCAAGCTTTCACTACTACTGATGCCAAACATAAAGCAATGTGTACACATCAAATTTTTTTGTGAAGGGGGAGGACATCAACTTTTGCTTAGATTTCTAGACTCGGGACAATTCTATTAACATTGAGGCGGATGAAGAAGGTTTGTCTACACACATAGTACTTTAGGATCACCTAAAAGAAGATGGTTGTACTTAGAGTCACAGAGATTTGAGAGGCATTATGGAGAGGTGCATGGCTTGCTACAATTACATGCAATACTATTAGGTATTCATCCTCATGGGTGATTAAGGTTAGAGAGGGATCTTCTTAATGAAGTTTGACTGGTCATGATGAGGGTTGAAGGGTTTTTGTGATTGGTCATGATGAGGGTTGAAGGGTTTTTGTGATTGGTCCAATGGTAATTCCATGTGAGTTTGTGCATGGAGGACTACGTGGACTTCCTTGCATAAATTTGGCTACATAGTAGGAGGTCGTGGTGATTCTCCTTCATTCCAATGAGCTTAGCACGCTGGTGGTCATGATCATGTGATGCAGCAAATCACTGGCGGTGTTGGTAATCAAAGTTGCCTTTAAGAGGCCAATTGTGTGTGTGAGTTGTAGCTGTGTGGTGTGAGCCTGTCTGGCGAGCCTTTGTGGCTATTTGTAATCATTGTAAAGAGCAACAAGTCATGTAGGGATGAGCTCGATATTTTGAATTGCTTTCTATGAGAGTTATAGTCATTTGATATCACGGTCTCCTTCTAATTCATGTGCTAATAATTTCAATTCTAAATTAATATGTTTGATTTAAGTCATTGCATGCATCAATTACTTTTAGGAGCCAAGCCATCAAATCTAGGTTATCATCATTTTGCCTTCGTAACAATTTTTGTTGTTGTGCATACATGTCTAGAATTTTCGGACACCTCAGGTTGGGCATCAAAATCATAAAGAGACGTAGGAGCAAACAAAATCGTCAAAGAAATTCAATCCAAGTGTAGAGGCATGCTTTCGAGTCCTTCTCAACCCACAAAGACTGCGATCATGGACTCTTTCAAGAAGGATAAGCATGGAGCTATCGTGGTCACCTTCAACGAGAAGCACTTTGTGTCTTGGCAATTGACCACTCGACTATTGTTCATGCAAAAAGGGCTATGGAGCATAGTCTCAGGCACAGAGAAGAAACCAAAAAAGAGATCTCATGATACGGATAAGATACTAGTTTGGGAGAAGAAGGACGAGAAGGCACTCGATTATTTGGGCAGAGCTCTAGGGCCAGAGTACTTTCACCACTTGGACAACAAAGCAACACTGGCAAAGAATTGGCAGACATTGGAGACCCTCTTTGGAGTGCGAATGAAAATTTTGAAGTTTAATTTGAAGTAGGATCTTTTCGACTTGCAGATGAATGAATCAGAGACTTTGGGAGTATTTCTCAATTGTATGGAAGCACGTGACCTAGGTGCACGTGTAGATACAAGGACAAGAAAGCAATCTTGCTCAGAAGTTTACTAGCAGAACAGTATGTAGAGGAAAAATCACACAAGTCAGTCTTTTTAGGACAGGCACCCACCCCTGACAAAATCACACAAGCTAGTCTTTTTAGGATAGGCACCCACCCACAGGAGAGCCTTGTTCCCAACTCCCCTGTCCTCATGAGCTGGACCATAGTGAGTTGGAATGTACATGAGCTCCATGATCGTGTTCGTAGCCAACCGCAGTACCTGATGCTTCGGCATGAGTTGCAGAGGGTAGTGGTAGGGCGAGCAGTGGACATCCTCATAATTTAGAAGCACATGTTTTCAGCAGCAGCAGACATGAAACGATGCCATCACCTTCTTCCAGGGAGAGGTCCAAAGGAGTGGTCTCCTGCTATAGGATGGAGCGAAGGGGTTTGCATCTCAATCTCATAGACCTTGGCTCCAGAGGTCTACGATCAGAGCGAGCTCATTCCAAGATGGGCGGTTTGGTGGATGGGAGTTCGTACATTCTAAGATGGGCAGTTTGGTGGATGGGAGTTCGTACGGGAGAGTCTAGGATTGGAATCTTGAACGTGTATGCCCCAACGTGTAGACTGCATCGCCCGGCCTTTTGGAGGAGGCTATTAGAGTGTCTTCCAAATGTTGACTCTTGGATTGTTGGAGGGGACTTCAACAACCTGGAGTTTGGGGAAGATAAGCAGGGTGGCGCCTCGTTCTCTGAGATGCCAGCAGCAGAGCATAGCACCTAGGAGCAGTTTATTTTCATGATCAGTGGCAGAGACCCATGGAGAAAGCCAGAGGAGACACGATGGATTGCTCGAGAGATTAGATCGCTTCTATGTTGGGGACTGGGCATTACACAGAGGCGGTGCTACTGGGATTTTGGCAAGTACCACGATGTCTGACCACTCTCTAGTGGTACTTCACTTGGATTAGCCTCGTCGAGGTCTCCCCCAGAAGGGGGTCCACATCCTAAAGGACCTCTTGCTGGGCTACATGGGTTGCCGATGCGATTCAGAGGAGCAGTGTGGAGCTATATGCTCACGCCCTTAGGTGGAGGAGGATGCTCCACGAGCACGAGCGGTGGGCTTTGAGGAGAGACCTCGCCTCCATCGAGAGGCTCAGAGAGTAGGACCCAGTGTCCTAGTGGCTTAGTGATAGATTGGAGAGCGCTCGTCTCGAGCTCTAGGACATGGAGCTGCAACGGGCTGAGTTCTCCTATCATTCCTCTCGATCCCGATGGGTACAGCAAGAGGATAGGATGACAAAGCAGTTCTTTCAGACCACTGGGCCCCGATCGATTGGCACATAGCTACAGCGTCTCTGGGACTCGTAGGGCATTATGCACACTGACCCGCAGGAGATTCTTGACATGACCACCGGTTTTTATAGCCACCTCTTTCAGACAGAGAGGATGACCCCAGTTGGTGTTGTGGCCCGAGAGCTTGTTTGGGATCATGTTTCGATAGTAGTCTCGCGGGACCTTTGTAGTAGACTTGAGGAGCCTTTCATAGATGAGGAGCTCTGGGAATCCCTCAAGGCTCTCCCGACCCAGAAATGCTCGGGGGAGGATGGCTTGACTATGGCCTTCTTCCGGAACTTATGGGAGATTATCTCCACCCCTTTCCTTTTAGCTTGCCAGGAGATTTTCAACACAGGCCTTCTCCCTCAGTCTATGGATTTGTTTGATCCTGAAAGGGGGAGATAGGTTAGATATTCGATAGTGGAGGCTGATCACTTTGCTTGATACTGCATACAAGATCCTCGCCAAGGTCTTGAGTTTGCGGTTACGGCCTCATCTTACTGACATCATCCATGACACATAGACTAGGTTTGTGTCTCGGAGCACAGCATCCTCGACAACATCTTCACATTCTGGGAGGCAGTGGGTTGGTCCAGGGAGGAGTCACAGCCATTGGCCATCCTTCTCTTGGACTTCCAGAAGGCCTACGACAGGGTGGAGTGGTCTTTCCTCAAGGGCACTATGAGAAGATTGGGTTTCTTAGACCGATGGATCAGAGGAGTTTCAGCACTATACGCAGGGAGCTCTAGTCAGATGATTATCGAAGGACACACAGGCGAGGTCTTTCCTCTCTCTCGCTCAGTCTACCAGGGCTGCCCACTAGCTCCCTTCCTCTTGTTGTTTGTTGCGGAGGCTCTGGGCTACTACTTGAGATCACAAGTGGCAAATCTCATAGTGTTGAATCTCCCAATCAGACAAGAGGAGGAGCTCCTTGACTCGAAGTTTGCAGATGACACGGCCTTGTATGTTGAGGGCACCACAACAAGTCTAGAGAGACTCAGAGGTGCCTTGGCTATCTATTGTGAGGCCTCGGGGGCACGGATTAACTGGACGAAATCCATAGGCGGGCTTTGAGGAGACACAAGAGATTCGTGAGTGGGGGAGTGACTTTGGTTTCAGATGGATACCACGGGGCCAGACAGCGAGATACCTCAGATGCCAGGTGGATGTTGACATCACAGTAGAGCAGCAGATTGCCCCGGTCCTTGAGAGTGTTCAGTGCCCTCGCAGGTCGCACCTTAGTGGCAAACTAGGTCCTTCTTGCCACCATTGCCTGGTATATTGCCTCCTGTTGGTGCTTTCACAGAGGATGCATTGGGTAGCTCTGACGGTTAGTACGAAACTTCCTCTAGGCAAGTTCAGAAGGCACGAGGAACACTAGGGCTCGAGTAGCTCTTGCAGACGGTGATCATGCCGTAGGCATTGGGAGGCTTGGGTATCATTGATCTAGAGATGCAGAGCAGAGCCTTGAGTAGAGCCCTTCTGGGCAAGTTGGTGGTTCCTGGCCTCTCACCCTAGGTGCCGAGCCTTGGAAGCTCCTCTTATAGAGAGGGCTTCTGAGGAACACCCCATGCACTAGGGGACAGTGGCAGCCCTCACATAGATGGATCTTCTCAGAGGCCCCCCTTACAAGGAAGGGCTCCCCCCTGATGAGGAGCCTCCACAAGGTTTGGCAGAGACTAGCAGGGGGCCTCATCCACTGCCCAAATGCAGAGAGGAGTTTGAGCGCCAGCCCCTTATGTGGCACCCAGAGGTCAAAGATTAGGAGGGACGTATGCTTGGGCAATGAACTCACATTGGCTGGGCACAGTCGGACAGTGATCCAGTAGGGTCTTTTGGTCATTGGAGCAAACTACCTATGGAGGTAGAGGCGAGGCTTGATGCCATAGCACATCTAAGAGGGATAGGGCAACGGATGGGCGAGATCGACTTACCCATTCCTGAGGCCCTCTGGGAAGGACTTCACATTTGGAGAGACTGTAGATGGTTGGGGCAGTTTTCTTGTATTGGTGTTCCCTTGAGGATTTTGAAATAGCGCGGCAGCATGCGCCCTGGCTTCTTCAGTATAGGACCTAGAGGTCTGCTTCAGCCCCTCACTGGGAGTGACCCTGAGATGGATGGGAGTCTTGATGGGATACATTGGTAGATGATCAGAGTGGTAGGATGATTGGGGAAGGAGTGGCACATTGATCCCAGTATCTCAGAGTAGGACACCTCTAGCTATGGGAGGGTAGACCCTTGAGGGAGATCCAATGGGACTCAGGGGAGTGGTTCTAGCCCTCTAGCGGCGGCCTAGCTGAGATGATAGATGAGGTGCCTTTCTTTTACTACACCACACGGATTGGGAGGAGACTTCAGATGGACTCATCCAGGTGGACTCCTTCAAGGGAAAGACACTGGGTGACCCAAAGAGTGCCTCGGGAGGTTTTGCTCCAGGTTTTGGATGCAGTTGTGGTCTATCTTGCGGCTGAGGAAGATTTCATACTTCTTCTAGTTGGTAGCCCATGAAGGCTTGCCCATTGGCCCGTGGTTAGATCAGACTTGAGTGGAGGGGCAGTGCCACTGTTGCTCAAATGGTGACTTGGAGACTATCCCACACTACCTATGGAGCTGTCGTAGCATAGCAAGGATCTGGATGAGAGCCCTCTGGATCATGACACACATGTAGAGTATACACAAAGATTACACCTAGGGATGGTGGCTTGGTTGACAGAGGGAGGACACACATTTCAGATTGATGAGATCTCCCCAGCCTATCGAATATAGGGTCAGAGCATTCAGAGGATTGCACTCCACGAGGCAGTCCCCCCTAATGCCCTAGCTCCTCCTTCTCCTAGGGAGGACAGTGTTTGGGAGGTGGTAGCCAGCATCACAGCTGGGAACATTTGGGTAGCTCGATGCAGTCTTGTGATGGGGGAGCACCCGTTTCCACCCTCCACTATCTTGGTTGCCATCTGGCAAGATATCATTTACACTCTATGGTCCACCTTGAAGCGCGGGACTCCAGGCTCCAAGATGACTATAGAGAGGCATGCTCGTTTTTGCAAGGCTTGGCTTGCACATGTTTTCTACATCTTCACTCCATGAGGGATTCGCTAGCTGCATAGTCCCCCCACTTGGCTGTTAGCCCCAGTTCTAGAGATCCCCTAGGCAGTGAGCTGGGCTTCTTTGGAACAGCAAGCTGGTTTTTCTTTCAGCCTTTTTTGGTTTTTTCATACTTAGCACCTCGGGGCTGTTGGCTCGTATGAAATCTTTCAAGCATTAATAGAAGGTTCCTTTCTTTGGAAAAAGAAAAAAAGAAAGAACCCCCTTTAAAAATTTGTTCGAGACACACCCCTCAAAGCAAAGGAGGGAAAAAATGCTTCCAAGTGGTGCAAAAGGATAATGTTGACTTACATAATCACATTAATACACTAAACACCTAAAATTATCCCTTAAACACCCCACATCCTATAAAGGACCCCCCCTCCCCCTCACTTTTCCAAACCACCAAGCCTCCATATTTTCCATCTACCTCCATTTTCCGTCCTCCACAACTTCCGTACACCATTTCCACCACCACCACTTTTTATGTCAAACTTCCTCCCTCCATCTCCACCCCCTCTATCTCTACCTCCCATCAGTGTGCAGGGCTGCCACCGATCATACCTTGTGCATTACACCTTGCATGCCGTGCTGCTACTCACCGCATCTTGCATGCCACGCTTGCCCCTCCTGTTATCGCTTATGCATCATATGGTGTCATGTCTTAGGCACCACCGTCGCCACCAAGACCTCCACCACCGTCTCACTTTCAGATCCGCTCTTTGGCCTCCATGCTCAACCCTGTACCCTGCACACTTGCTGCCTTTGAGAGAGTGAAGAGACTATAGTTAGGTTAGGACCCACCAACCCCCTCCCCCAAAAAAAAAAAATAAATAAATAAATAAGGAGGGGGGGGGTGAACTAACTTTCGTCATGGTGTTAATTCAACATGTCACCACAGCGGAGGAGGCATGGATGGTCTTGAAAAATCAATACGAGACCATGAATCAGATGCGGATTCAAAATCTGGAGACTCAACTCGCAAACGAGAAGTTGTCTGAGTCTGAAGCGGTAGAGAAGTTCATCACCAGGGTGAAGAATCTGTGTGATCAGATGACTGTGATTGGCATCACCATCACTAGCAAGAATCTAGCACGAAGGTGCATATGGATTCTCTCACCAAAGTACGACGGTCTTGTTACGGCGCTAAATACACAGAACAAAAATCCACCCCTCAACTTTGAGGATTTCAGCGCGATGCTTTTGGAGGAGGAGATGCGTCAAAAGACGAGGACTGGAGAAGATTCGGCTTTCTGGACCGGATCAAAGAAAGGTAAGGGTAAGGACTCTGGTAACCCATCTTCTTCTGATGATAAAAAGAGAAAGAAGAAGATCAAGTGCTTCTATTGCAACAAGGCAGGGCACAAGTAGAATGAGTGCCAAAAGAAGATTGCAGATGAGAAGAACGAAGTAAACAAAGAGTCCAGCAATAGCGCGCAGGCAGTACCAATAGAGCTATTTGTCGCAATTGAGGAGATTTGCACGGAGGCAGTTCATGTACCTGTGGATGAACCGTGGATCATTGACAGTGGTGCATCCCACCACATGACCAGTCGAAAGGATTGGTATACCTCTCCACAGCCGGTAGGGAATGACATCATGGTAGCAGTCGGCAATGATGCAAAATGTCCAGCAAAAGGAAAAGGTACGATTGCTCTCAAGTCAGATGGAGTTGTTAAATAGTTATCCGATGTTCTTTATGTGCCAGATATCAAGAGGAACTTGTTGTGCATTTCTGCAATCATGGATCGGGACCTCAAAGTTCAATTCGATAAGAATGGTGCACAGATCCTGGATCTTCAAGGAAAGGTCGTTGGTAAAGGTACACGGTGCAACAACATTTATGAACTCTCAGCTTTCAGTGCTCGAGCGAATGTGAAGAACACTAAGCTATGGCATGAGAGGTTTGTTCATCTAAACCTTAGTTCTTTGAAGGAAATGCATAAAAGTGGAATGATTGCAGACCTACCAAAAATTTTAGATCTGCCCGATGTATGTGAAGCTTGCATGATGGGCAAGCAGCATCGATAGCCCTTTCCTAAAGAGGCCAGCAAGGCAAAGGCTCCTCTAGAGCTCGTTCACATGGACCTTTGCGGAAAGATGGAGACGGAAGCTTTGGGTGGTTCCTTCTACTTCATGATGCTGATCGACGACTACAGTAGAAGGATATGGATATACTTCTTGAAGACAAAAGATGAGGCTTTCAGTAGGTTCAAGGAATGGCATGTAATGGTCGAGAAAGAATCGGGGAGGAAGGTGAAGAAGCTGAGATCAAACAGAGGTGGAGAGTTCACATCAACTGAATTCGAAAGTTACTGCAAAAGTCATGGAATTAAGAGGCAGAAACCCCCGCCACATAGATCACCGCAAAATGGAGTAGCAAAATGCAAGATGCGTGTTATCTGCGAAATGGGCCGGAGTATGATGAAAGGGAAAGATTCGCCAAAGACTTTCTGGGCTGAAGCATGTAACATTGCAGTTTACATTCTCAATCATAGCTACACGAAGGCTGTGAATGGGATGACTCCACTATAGGCCTTTTCTGGTAAGAAACCTTTAGTTGCACATTTCAGAGTTTTTGGATGTGACTGTTTTGTGCATGTCCCTGATGAGAGTGCTCTCAATAGAAGCAAGAACGGAAGAAGGAGAGAGAGAGACAGAGAGCCACACAAGTTTGGTGGGTGCAGAACCACCCTAATCTTCTTTTTCATTCATTTATATATGTGTTTGAGTATTGTACATAACCGGGGTTAAGGCACAGTGACCTTTAACCCCCACAACCTCCCACTTAAAGGACAATGTGCCTTTAAGGGAGAACAACCAGTGAGCATACTATCCAATGCCCATCAATACACGACAATACTCAAACCGCTGACTAGGTAGACTCTTCGTCAGCATATCTGCAGGGTTATCATCTGTATGAACCTTGACAAGCTCTATGCACTTGTCCTCAAGTACCTCCCTGATGAAATGGTACCTGACCTCAATGTGTTTGGTCTTTGCATGAAAGACTGGATTCCGTGCTAGCTGAATAGCACTCATGGAATCACTAGGCAATGTCGGTACACCTGTATGAATCCCCAAATCTCCCACTAGCCGATCAAGCCATATAGCCTCCTTGCAACCCTCTGTGGCTGCAACATACTCAGCCTCTGTGGTAGACAAAGCAACGCACTTCTGTGCACGAGACATCCACAACACTGCACCACCTGCAAAGGTGAACACATAACCAGAAGTGGATCTCCTACTATCCACATGCCCTACATAGTCTGAATCTGTGTACCCAAGTACACACATGTCTCCTTTACCAAAGCAAATGCACATCTCCTTGGTACCCTTCATGTACCTCATGATGCACTTAACTGCCTCCCAATGCCTCTTTCCTGGATTAGCCATATACCGGCTAACAACTCCCACTACAAATGCAATGTCTGGTCTAGTAGCTATCATAGCATACATAAGACTCCCAATTGCTGATGCATAAGGAACCTTGGCCATCATGGCCCTCTCCTCATCTGATTTGGGACTATCTGTATGACTCAGTTTCACATATGGAGGCAATGGAGTACTCACTACCTTCCCCCCCTCCATATTGAAACGCTGTAATACTTTTGTAACATACTCTTTTTGTGAAAGCCAAAGGAGTTTCCTACTCCGATCACGCGTGATGCGCATACAAAGAATATGACCTGCAAGTCCCAAATCCTTCATATCAAAGGCCTCATGCAACTTGGCCTTTAATGCATCTAGCTCATAAGTATTCTTGCTAGTCAATAGCATATTATCCACATATAGTGCCAGGACTATCAGGCTATTATCCTTAGCCCTTTTAGTGTAGAGGCAGTGATCAATTTCACTCCTTCTAAAACCCTGGGACCGAATGAAAGCATCAAACTTCTGATACCATTCTCTAGGTGCTTGCTTAAGACCATCGAGACTCTTCTTCAGCTTGCAAACTAAATGCTCTTTGCCCTTTTCTTCAAAGCCTTCCGGCTGCACCATGTAAATTTCCTCATGCAAATCCCCATGCAAGAAAGCTGTCTTGACATCCATTTGCATAAGCTCCATATCCTCTACTACCACTAGTCCAAGGATGCATCTAAGTGTGGTCATCTTCACAACCGAAGAGAATATCTTATCAAAGTCCACACCCTTCTCTTGCTTGAACCCTTTAGCAACCAAACGGGCCTTGTACCTAGGCACATCATCACCTGTGACCTTCATTTTGTAGACCCATTTACATGGCAATGCTTTCTTTCCATGTGGCAAAGAAACCAAGTCCCAAGTCTTATTCTTCATAAGTGAACTCATCTCTGATTGCATAGCATACTCCCACTTGCATTGATCCTCACGCATCATAGCCTCTCTGTAGCAAGAAGGCTCCCCGCAATCAGTAAGCATCACATAGTCTACCCCTGGAACAAACCTATCAGGTGGTCTAGACACTCTAGATGATCTTCTCAAGGGCATTTCAGCTTGCTGTCCCACTTGCATATCAGCCACATTTGGCTCATCATTTCCACCAATAGATGATCCATCATCTACCCTTGATTGTATACCTGTGGGAGTACTTGGTGGTACCATTTCTTGCACATTTGGTGCATGGACAGCTTGCTGTCTATCAACATAGGCAGGTGGATTCACATCCTGGAAAGTGATTCTCCTCATTTCCACATCCCTCATGGGTCCCTTATGCATCTTCTTCTCATTGAAGACCACATCATGGCTGCGTATGATCTTCTTTGCTTCTGGATCCCAGAGACGATAGCCCATCTCTCCACTTTCACCATAACCTAGAAAGATGCATTTCCTAAACTTAGGATCTAGCTTCTTTCGAAGCTCTTTTGGCACATGTGCATATGCCTCACACCCAAATATACGCAAATGAGAGTAAGAGGGCTTCTTGCCACTCCATGCCTCTTTAGGAATACCACCATCCAAACTCTTACTAGGTGATCTATTGATCACATGCACTGCAATTTTCATTGCCTCAGCCCAAAAACCACCAGAAAGACTTGCATTGGAAAGCATGCATTGCAACCTTTCTTGAATGGTACAGTTCATCTTTTCTGCAACTGGATTTTGCTCTGGAGTACGAGGGGATGTGAGCTCCCTCTTAATCCCACGTGTATCATAGAAATGCTGAAAGTCATGAGAGAGATACTCTCCACCATTGTCAGTCCGTAGGCATTTAAGCGTTCTACCTAACTGATTCTCAACCAAGGCCAGCCATTTCTGAAATACCTGGAACACATCACTCTTCCGAGCTATAGCATAAGCCCACACTTTCCTAGTTGCATCATCAATGAATGTCACATAGTATTCAGCCCCGCCTAATGACCGTGTAGGCATGGGACCACATACGTCTGAATGCACCAAATCAAGCATTTCAAACTCTTTCTTTCCCCTTCTTTTATGGGCTGATTTAGTCTGCTTCCCATAGAGACAATGCTCACAAAATTCAAAATCAGAGAAACTCAAATGCGGTACATAACCCAAACGGCATAAGAGTTTCATTCCATTCTGGCTCATGTGCCCCAACCTGCAATGCCACAAAGAAGTGCTTGGCTGCTCGGTTATTGCAACAACATGATCAAATACCCCTGATACATGTAAGGGATACAAAGTCCCACACTTGGCACCCCTGGCCAAAAGCATAGAGCCCTTCTGAATTTTCCAACTCTGAAAGCCAAAAGTGGTGTGAAAACTAGCATCATCTAGCTGACCCACTGAAATAAGACTCTTGGTCCACTTAGGCACATGTCTCACATGTTTCAAAACAAATGCAGACCCATTTGCAAAAGAAAACTTTATGTCACCTGCTCCCACTGTGTCACATGCATAGTCATTTCCAAGATGCACACAACCTGTCTTTCCACTATCATAAGTGGAGAACCATTCCCTATGGGGAGTAACATGGAATGAAGCACCAGAATCCAAAATCCAATCCTTGGAATATGCATCATTTGAAGTGGCAAGCAACTCTGCAGATAAACTAGACATGAAGAGAACATCATTGTCACTATCATGTGTGACTACATTGATCTCCTCGATCTTCACTTTTCCTTTGTCCTCCCTTAAACTCTCTTCCTTTTGATTTGCACCCCAATTTGCATTCTTTTTCTTATCCTTTTGCTCTCTTTTCAGCTTGTAGCAATCCTTTTTCATATGGCCCTTCTTGCCACAGTGGTAACACTCAATGTTCCGTGCCCTGGATTTGCTACGAGACTTCCCTCTTTCTTGGGACTTCCCCCTGAAGTTGGATCTGCCCCTTTGCACATTTAAGGCTGCATCCTGCTTATTGCCATCCATAGACTTCCGTCTAATCTCCTTGGCCAACAAGCTACCCACAACATCATCAAATTTCAGTACTCCACCAGATGTAGAGTTACTGACAGCTGTACGGAAGATATCCCATGAGGATGGCAATGAACATAAGAGAAATATTGCCTTAGTCTCCGCATCGAAATTCATTTTCTGAGCCTGAAGCTGGCTGAAAATGTCTGCTCATTTACTACTGTGAAATAAACTGACTCTGTAAGATGAAGTCTAATAGTAGACTTTGCTAATGCATCCAACTCATTCCAATCATCCTCAGACATATCCGCAGGCTTAGCTTCAATACTTGCCAAGGGTTTAATCTGCTTCTTTTGAATAAGCACATCCCTTATTTGTTCTTTCCACAAAGAAAAGTTTGTCCCATCAAACTTTTTAATGCTGAAAAACTCCTTTTCAGACATGGAAGAGGATGCCATGATGCAAATGAAACAAAATCCCAAATGCTAGTGCCTGCAAGAGAGAATCACACCAAATACCAAGTGCACCCAAATGTGTATGCCACAATAGAGTGAAATATCACCAAAACTCAAAGCTCAAAGCATCTGACTCATGTGCATATACTATGCATCCATATGAGCAAATCTGGCCCAAAAGAAAATGCCAATAAGTGCCAAATGACTCAAGCATAAACACTGTCCACTGGCATATGCATCAATAATGTCTCATCCAAGAGAGCATAGCACTATCAGTGCATCACCTGCAATGTTTCAAAGCTGTCCCTCAGCATAAAATAGCATCCATGTGCAAAGCGTCCATAAAAAATAGCATCCCACAAGGCAATTTGGGCTCAATTTGGGCCTATCAGTGCATCCAACAAGGACCGCAATGCATCCAAATGGCCTATAAATCATCCATTGCAACCCAATGCATACCACGAATGAGCGCACATTGCTCAAACTGCAACCAGAGTGATCTGCATAAGGTATGCTCAAGAAATCATAGTCCCTCGGTAATGAGCGCTACTGAAAATAGAACCTGAGATGCTTCAAAACATGGGCGCCATTGCATAATCGAACTCAGCAAGAAAATCTGCAAATATCTCTCTTCTGCCAGAACTCCAAAATCCCAACCGATGAGTGAGAAATGGGAGTCAACACTTATCCACTGCCATGTGGCATAAATCTAAGGTTTCAAAACCTTAGTATGAAAAAATGCATAACAGAGAGACGGAATCGAATACACAGAGATCTATAACTCTAAAAATGCTCCACCGAATCGTGTAAGAACTGATAGGTAGGGGTTTTTGGGCATCCGGAACTCAATGGGACAGACGGTTTTGGAAACCGTGGTCTCAATCACTGGGTCCAACACACGGACTAAAAAACGTTTTTGGAAACAGAGCTGTTTGTAAACTCAACCGGAGTGCGAATGGTGAGTAACATAGAAGTTTTAGGACCTCCTGAGTCCACCGGAACTGATAGATCTGCAAATGGTTGCTCCAAACTTGAGTTCCAACACCCGGGCTCAGCTTGCCTAGGATGAGAGAGTTGCCACTACAGATAATGACATTAAGCAAGAAGACCATAATCCTTTTATTACAATTCTAGGAGAGAAAGAGGTTGTTGACACAAAAAGTTTAGAGAAAGAGCTAGATGCAGTGCAATTATTAAGGTAGCCTTAGTAGTTGATTCAAAATATCTAGATAGAGAACTAGCCTATGATGAATGTCAAGAGATAGCTTCTCACATGGCCACAACAAAGACCATGGGAGAAGATGGGCTATTGGTAGAATTCAATAAAAGTTTTGAGAAGATAGTAGGCAATAGATTGCTGGAACTTTGGGAAGAATCAATAGTCTAAGGATCCTTTGATCAACACATCAACACTGAGATCATTAAACTCATTCCCAAAGGATGACCCAAGGGTTATTTCAACAATAGGAGACACTTGACCATGCTCATACAAATTACAAGATCATAGCTAAGGCTCTTGCTCCAAGGCTCAACATAAAGATGCAAGTTTGTACATAGGGTTTCATCAAAGGCATAAAGAGCTTGGAAGCCATCATTACACTATAGGAGGGGATGGAGCTAGCAAAGGAGGAACCATAGGATATATGATTATGAATGTTTATTTTGACAAAGAATATGACAAAATGGAATGGGGTTTTATTTCTAAGGCTCTATAAAACAAGGTGGGACCAAGGTTTATGAGTTTTGTGAAGACTCTTCTTGTAATTGTAGAGATAAAGTAGAGGTAAATGGACTAATATATAGCCACACCTTGAAAAGGTCCATTAGACAAGAGTGCCCTCTATCTCCTATTCTTTTTGCAATGGTAGCAATTGAATTGGTGTGGTTGATTCAAGATAAAGAAGAAAGAGGGGAGGTGAGAGGAATTCAAATAGTAAGTGAGAACTATGTGTTATGCCAACCCTAAAAGTAGCACCACTTTTTGGAAAGGAACCTTGTGTCACTAAGGGATTGGGTCTTTGCAAATGAAGGTTGGGAGATACTTAGGGTTCATCTCAACTAGAGGGGCTCTCTCAAAAAATAGGGGCTTTTACAGCAGTAAAGGATACAAATTGGTTTTGAATAAAGGAAATCTAAAGCATATCTGAAGACTCATAAAAATGGTGGGATGATGTGTGGGATAGAAAACAATAGAGGTGGATGCAAGAGAGAGAAGTGATACATACATGTAGGTTAAATAAATTTGACATGTTAGTCATTAAGAGCAAATTGTAGGTTTGGGATTAGGAGTCCTTTGAATAGATGGAACAAATAAATTACATTAGGCAATTTCATTAGCCCTATACCCATCTTCTTCTCTTCCTAGGTAGTTGTTGAGAACCTAAGCTGGAAATTTGGCTGAGAAGGGATCCTCCAAAGTTTTAGAAGTCAAGGCTCACAAGGATATGGGACATAAAATTTTGAATCTTGTCTCCTTTGATTAATCTTACACAAATCAATATGGAATGGCCTTGGAGATACTGCCATTCATAAGGATTCTCACATCTATCAAAGGTGTCATAGAGTTTTGGAGGACATTGCACACCTTTTTATGAGCTACAATTCTCCAAATTTATCAAAGGAATAATCCAACAGTTGGGAAGGTTCTCTCCATCTAGCTACTCAATGGTTCTTCTACAAGATACTCATCATGGGTTTAAGGGAAATTTGACAAAATAGAGAAGCAATGATTTGTGGTTTACATGTATGGAAAGGAAATCTATGGCTTTAAACAAAATATTTTTAAGAAGATGTGCTACTACTGTGCAATGGCTACTATCTATAGGAAAGGGAGCAGCTTATCAAAGAATACGATGATCATTTGCAAAATATTATGGAAGGGATCAAAGAGATGTCGTTTTGGGTATAGGACACATCAAAGTTACTTAAGATATTTGGACTTTCTTGGGCGATGTTTGTGATGCTCTACAAAAGTAGACACAATACTTGCCACATATACTGGTGGATGTTTTGCTTTGGAGACTACTCTACAAATTGTATTACGGTTTTAGTTCCTATTCTACTCGGAGATGTAGCTCTCAAAGATCTTTAACTATTGTGATATTATCTGTATAAATAAATAAATACCCTCTTTTCTGCCCCCAAAAAAAAAGTGGGACATTAGGCTAGGCTATAGTGCACATCATGCCATGAGTTAGCATTATGCTATTTGATGGGACAAGACTTAATAAATCAAGGCAAATAAGCATGATGAGTCAGGAAGGCAAAATCACAAAATAGAGTGAGACAAAGGAGACCCTACCCCAATTTTTTCTAGGGGTCTAGCCTAAACAATCAAACCAAGAAAATTCATACAAAGGAAATATAGTCAAGAGAAGTTCACAACAATATGCCAAGAAATGGTCATAGATTGAGATAAAAGGTCATACCCCATCGAACCTATGAGAAAAGTGTGGGTTCTTAGTTATAAGACAAATGCATAGTTGAATAATTAAAAATAATCAAATTATCAATCAAGGAGTTGAAAATAGTATATAGCACGTAGTTTATAGCTCAAACAAAGGAGAACCCCATAGAAGTAATCATATCAAGCAAGCATGCCATGTAAAAAAGATTCAATGAACTCAAACATTATATAATATATATTCAATTAATTTTAATATAGACTAAGAAAACTAGTAAAAATTATATGGCTTATTACCAAGTCAAGAGTGAAAAAGGTTAAATCCTAATTAGAAAGGGAGCTATGAAATGCAAGCAAGCAACAATCATCATATCAATATTCACAAGTGTCTAGGACAATGTTATGTAACCACTACTATAGATTTGGAGTAGAAATTTAGTTTAGTGAGGCATTATCCCTACAATAAAACTTTACAAAAATAAAGGACACTTTAGAATTAACCTTGTAACAAGCTCTACATAATTATGAAGGTCCAATGATGTAAAGTAAGCAATAAGAGTAGTATATAATTGTATAGTGAACATTTGGTCTCTAGTCAACAACACTCTAATCATGTTAATCTAAAACAAAATTAAAATCCATCATAAAAGTAAAAGCGCCCCTCATATTTGAATCTTCAATATCCCAAAATAGTTGTTGTAAAATTCACTACTTGTGGCTCTCTAGAATCTAGCTAAAGGCTTTGATAGAGTTGTTTGCACAAATAACCAATATTCTATAGCTAGATCTCACCAAAGTACCCTCTCTGACAACTAACATTGTCGACATTGTATCCTCAGGAAGCCCATGATGCCAACTCTTATAGCCATCATGCAATACACATCCCATACCTTGGAATTAAAGCTTCCTCATTTGATTGCCTCACAGGTCTTTGTGCTCCATTCTCCCTCTTTAGAACTCAAAGACATCCAAATAATCCAAAGCACGCTACTAAAATTATCAACACAAAATAACAATACATATCTTGGGAATTTAATTGGGTATTGCATGTAATTGTGATGGCTTAGTGCCTCAAACTAATTGATGCATGCAATAAGTTAAATCAAATAGCTTAATTTAAAACTGAAATTACTAGCACATGAACTACCATTATATCAAATGACTCAATAATTCTCATAGAAAGTAGTTTAAAACACCGAACTCATCTCTACAGGGCTTGTTGCTCTTTACAACAATTATGAAAAGACACAAAGGCTCACCACACATGCTCGCACCACATAGCTACAACTCACATACACAATCAACCTCCTGAAGATAGCTTTGATTACCAACACCACCAATGAATTTCCACCTCATGTGGCCATGACCACCAAAGAATTCTATCCTACCCTTGACTCTACATAGGAGCCAAAGGTCATGCCTCCTTCCTAAGCTTGTGGGAGTCAACTCTCAAAATTGCCTTTTGGAGCTTGCTAGAATGAAGGCGAATAAAAAATCAAAAATCTCTCCTCTCCATTGCTTTCTCTCCACTCCTGGGTGGGTTGAACTCCATGGCCCATCCCAAGGGGTTAGAGACCTCAGCCTTGGAGTTCTCTACAAATCAACCTCACTTAGTTTTATCTCTAGGAGGCTCCTCTTTGGTCATCGTTCTGCTCTAGGTCGAAGTTTTGCCTACTGCAAACTGGTTTTTACACAGTCAAATAATCGACCGTAACTTTTCGAGGTTTGCTCAGATCACTTCAAAGTAAAAATAAAGTTTATTCTTTGAAGATAAGATATATTTTTTCCTTCTAAGACAAAGACAAAATTGTTGCCGTTTGGCCGTGTGAAAGTCCCAAGTAGAGGGGGTACTGGCAAATTGTTTTTTCTTTTATGGGGGATAGGAAACAAGAGAAGCAGCCTTCATATGCTGCAACAGTAGTTTCACCCTTGCCTAACACTAGGAAAAATGAGGTCAGAGGGTGAGTAGTTAGTGTTTGTGTGGCATCGTACTAGGGTAGATACTGGATCTTCCGTGCCCACTTCATCATGAAGGAGGCTTCCACCTTGAACAAATTTGCACACATCTAGAGGGGCCAAAAGTGTGCTTGGTCCACCTTTGCCTCTATCGGCAATCTGATAACTCCCGTTGCTAAACCACACACTGGCTCCTCATGCATGAAGCTCAGTTGAAAGTTCACCTCCATGCCATGGGCGTACTAAAGATCTAGTCCTTGTGGTCCCATCCACTCATCCATCATGAGGAGCATAAGTTGATTACCCAAAATAGCATCAAACACCTCCTGGGACCACTTCTCTAACCCTATGGAGGCAAATGAAAATCTCCAAACGGGGTGTGTCTAAGATCCCACTGTTGAGATAGCGAGCTCCACTCATGATATGCCAGGGTGACTGTTGTGCATTTATGTCACCGACTTGTTAGCTGCAAATGCGGTTGGTACACCGCCCATGAATAATAGCTGGATGACATGTATCCTTATGTACTCTAGTTTGTGGCTTAGTTAGTATGCCACCTTAGTTAGCTGAGTTTGGTTCGAGACCCACATATAGGGTTCTTCTATTTCTTTGTACGAGAGTTCTTTTTTTGGTTTTCAGAACTAAGAAGAGGAAAACTGCTTTTAGCCTCCACCTTTGTGTGTATTCCCCCATTGTGTATGTGAGAAAGCCACAAGTGAGACTCCTTCTTTCTCTCCCACTATCTTTACATGGTATTAGAGCCTAGTTCATGGTAAGGAGCTCAAGAAAGCAAACCAAGTTCGCGGTGTCCTGGTAAGAGGACCAGTGTTGCTTTCCTTTTTCGAGTTTGGGAGTAAATCTCTATAGGTAGCACAGCCGAAAAGTGCAAGAGGGCATTGTCTCAGATTGGGACGGCCTTCGTGGTGTGGCGAGAGGGCAGTATATGCTGCGGGGCCATTTCGAGGCCCGTTTTGGTGGCGGAAGATTTTCGTAGGCACTGAGAAAAAGGCCCTGTTTTTGCTGTGCGACCACTGCTCTGTAGATCGGTGAAAAGTTGCCGTAGAAATTGCATCATATGCCTATGCATAGAGATATTGGGAGTTACAGAATCATCCTTATTGCCTGTTGATGCAAAATCATCACTAGGAAGTGATTGTGTGGTCAAATACCACTTTCATCAGTTTTGCAAATTTGCCCTTGTGAGGCCAAAGCTATGTTTTTTGCAGTGACAGAATATTTTGCACTGTTCTGTAATGGCATCTAATTCTCTTTTACAGATTGTCACTGAAAAGCTTGACAAGAACAACTTCCAAGCATGGAAGTTTAGAATGACGAAATTCCTTATGGGAAAAGGCTATTGGGAGTTCATTACAGGAATTGAAGAAGACCCAGTTCTTCCTAATGTTCCCAATCAACAGGAAATGTAGGCATTTAAAGGATGGCATGAGAGAGTCAGAAAAGTTATGTACTGGCTGTCCTATCAGTATTTCAGATTCTATGATTGTGCATATTCAGGATGCAAGTATGCCAAAGGAGGCATGGGATACTTTGGCAAAAATGTACAGCACAAATACGCAAGCCAGGAAAATGCAGCTCAAGCAGGAGTTGCACAATGTGCAAAGAGAAAATATGAGCATCAATGACTACCACATGAAGGTGAAGAAAATTCGGGATGCACTTGCTTCCATTGGGTTGCCAGTGGAAGATGATGATTTAGTTTCTGTGACCTTGAATGGTCTAGGAAAGGATTATGCATAGTTCCGGACATCCATTGTCATCCATGAAAAATTTCCTGATTTTGAGGAGTTGTTTGCTCTTCTAATTTCTGAAGAGTAGAGAAATGGTGGTGCATCTTCTTCAGGAGGAACTTCAAAAGAAACTGTCTTCTACTCAAATGCTGGAAGAGGTAGAGGCAGAGGTAGAGTAGGCTGATTTGGAGGCTGTGGTAGAAATCAGAATATGCAGCAAACTCAAGAAAATTAGTCCTTTGGAGGAGGACATGGTAACTCTAGAGGCAGGGGGAGCCAAAGAGGTCATGGTGGATGGCAGAGAGGCCAAAATGCAAACAGTAATGTTGAATGCTACTACTGTGGTAAAATGGGTCATATGGCTAAAGACTGCTATAAAAAGCCGAATGACATTATGAATGGAAAATTGCAACAAGGCAATTATGCATCTTCTAGTAGACAGGGTGATGACAGAAATGAGCATCTATTTATGGTGCAGCACATGACCAATTATGTGACAAGTGCAGAAGAAAGAAATGATGTGTGGTATGTTGACTCAGGTGCATCAAACCACATGACAGGTCATGCAGAATGGATGCAGGATGCAAGGAAAATGGATAGACCAGGATTTGTGGAGACTGGTGATAATACTGCACATCCTATCGTGCAGATTGGTAAAATTCCTTTGTCTATGTAGGATGGGAAAAAGAAATACCTGTCTAATGTATTTCATGTCCTGAATATCACCAAGAACCTAGTTTCTCTTGGCCAAATGGTTGAGCAGGGCTTGCAGTTCAGATTTAATCCTCATGGATGCTTTGTTGAGGATATGAAAAATAACGGTCGCTTGATAGCAAAAGGAAAGAAGAAGGGCAGGATGTTTATGTTAGATGTGGACATGCCTTGAGTGGACATGCCTGAATTGAGTGTAGCAATGTTTGCACATGGGACCGGTGTAGTTACAGATATTGATATCTGGCATAAGCGCATTGGTCATGTTAATGTACAGTGACTTAAATCAATGCAGGCCCAAAATATTATTGCAGGATTGCCTAAATTCAAAGTTGCAGAAATGCATAAGGTATGTGAAGCCTGTCAATTTGGAAAACAGGCAAGGAAACCATTTCCTAGACATGTTCAAGAGAGTAAGAAGCCATTGGAATTAATCCACTCTGATGTGTGGACTACTAAAGCTACATCTATTGGAGGCTATCATTATTTTGTCACTTTTATTAATGACTACAGCAGAAAATTTTGGATGTATTTGTTGAAAAAGAAAAGTGAAGTGTTTGGGCATTTCAAAGCTTTTAAAGCTATGGTTGAAAAAGAAACACGCCTGCAAATAAAATGCCTAAGGTCAGTTTAAGGGGGAGAGTACCTCTCAAATGAGTTTGCAAGGTTCCTGCAGGAGCATGGCATAAAGCAGCAATATTCATGCAGTCATACCCCACAGCAAAATGGACTTGCAAAAAGGAAAAACAGGCATATTGGAGAGGTATCTCAGGCCATGCTAAATGAAAAAGACCTACCGGATTATTATTGGGCTGAAGCAGTTACTACAGCAGTTTACATAATGAACAGGACTCCCATTGTAGCAATACATGGCATGACGCCATAGGAGATTATACTGGTAGGAAACCACATATTTCTCATTTAAAAATTTTTGGTTGCATTGCCTATGTTCATGTGCCAGATGAGTTGAGGTCCAAGTTGGATCCAAAAGCTGAGAAGTGCATCTTTATTGGTTATTCTCTGCAGCAAAAAGGGTATAGATGCTATAACCCTTCTACTCGTAAGTTTACAGTGAGCAGAGATGTTGTTTTTTATGAGATGAGCAGCTGGTATAAACCAGTAAATGTGATTGATGATATAGATGCACAAAATGGTAATGCTGCATAGAATTCACAGCAGCAATCACAAAATATTAGTGGACCTGCAGTGTCCTCTAGTAGTGGTTCACATACTTCACCATGGACAGGTAGATTGACATTAGGAGAATCTCCTCAAAGCAATGCAGATAGTGGTATGCAGGTATCACGAAAAGGAAAAGAGAAGGTAGATCAGCCCATGTTTGACGTGAATGCAGGTCACTCTTATGTGGATGGTGAATCCAGTGGCTCAAAACAGAGCATTGATGATGAGTTGGGTATTCCTTCTATTGTTACACCTAGAGTAAGGAAGACCAGGGATGTTTTGAGAGCACCTAGAAGTGAGCCTATTTTGCGTAGGTCTACTAGAGCTAGGTATCCTGTGGATAGGCTGAAATATGATGGATTTACAACCATTCACTATGCCTATATGGTCAAAGTGATACACGAACCAGAACCCACTTCTTTTGAGCAAGCCATGGGAAAAGAAAAATGGGAGAAAGCCATGGATGAAGAAATGGATCCCTTGGAAGCAAATGCTACATGGGAATTGGTGCCTTTGCCTAAAGACAAGAATGCACTTGGCTCTAAGTGGGTTTATAAGGTGAAGCACAATGTAGATGGTTCTGAGAATAGATACAAGGCAAGATTAGTTGTCAAGGGGTATGCACAAACATATGGGATTATGAAGAAACATTCAGTCCGGTTGCAAGGATGGCAACCATAAGAGTAGTCATTCCTATGCCTACATCAAAGGGATGGTCTTTACATCAGATGGATGTAAAGAATGCCTTCTTGCATGGTGATTTGCAAGAAGAGGTCTTTATGGAGCAGCCACCAGGTTATGTTCATCCTGTTCATCCTGAATTTGTTTGCAGGTTGAAGAAAGCCTTGTATGGCTTGAAGCAAGCACCTAGAGCATGGTCTGATAAGATAGGACAGTATCTTGTTACTATTGGCTTTCAGATTTCCAAGGCAGATTTCTCACTTTATGTGAGAAAAACAGAGAAAGGTATTATGCTGCTTGTCATTTATGTTGATGATTTGATCATCACAGGTGATAGTGATGAAGATATCCTTCATGTGAAAATGCTATTAAAGCAGAAGTTTGAGATTAAGGATTTGGGAGAGCTACATTATTTCTTGGGCATTGAGGTGATTAGACCACCAAGTGGGATACGGCTCTTGTAGAGGCAGTACGAATTGGACATGCTGTGCAAATATGGGATGATAGGCTGTAAGCCTATTTCAGTTTCTTTGGAGCAGAATGTGAAGCTGAGCGCAGATGTAGGTGAGCTTCTAGAAGACCCTACTATGTACAGACGCATAGTAGGAAGTTTGATTTATATGACTATTACCACACCAGATTTGAGCTATGCTGTTGGATTGGTAAGTCAGTTTATGCAGGCTCCAAGGAAACCGCATTTGGATGCGGCTAGACGCATACTCAGGTATGTGAAATCCACATTGCACTATGGACTATTTTATGAGGCTGAGGTTCAGATACAGTTGCATGGATACACTGATGCTGATTGGGCTGGTAGTATTTCTGATAGACGATCTACCAGTGGATATGTGTTCTCTTTTAGAAGTGCTGCAGTCACTTGGAGCAGCAAGAAACAGCCTACAGTTGCCTTGTCGAGCATAGAGGCTGAGTACAGGGGTGCAGCAATGGCTGCATGTGAGGTAGCTTGGTTGCATAAGCTACTTTATGATATGCATCAGTCTACAGATGGGCCAGTTGCCATTTATTGTGACAACATGAGCAGTATACACTTAGAAAATAACCCAGTCTATCATGCTAGAACAAAGCACATTAAGGTGCATTATCACTATGTGCGGGAGAAGGTCTTACTAGGTCTTATTGATCTAGTTTATGTCAACACAGAGGATCAGGTAGCTGACATATTAACAAAGGCATTGGGCGTAGAGAAGCTGTGCAAGTTCAGAGACCTGCTTGGTGTGCAGGAATTTGGATTGAGCTCAAGGGGGAGTGTTGAGATATCGAGCTCCACTCATGATATGCCAAGGTGACCGTTGTGCATTTATGTCACCAACTTGTTAGCTGCAGATGCGGTTGGTACACCGCCCATGAATAATAGCTGGATGACAGCTATCCTTATGTACTCTAGTTTGTGGCTCAGTTAGTATGCCACCTTAGTTAGCTGAGTTTGGTTTGCGACCCACATATAGGGTTCTTCTATTTCTTTGTACGAGAGTTCTTTTTTTGGTTTTCACAACTAAGAAGAGGAAAACTGTTTTCAGCCTCCACCTTTGTGTGTATTCCCCCATTGTGTATGTGAGAAAGCTGCAAGTGAGACTCCTTCCTTCTCTCCCACTATCTTTACACCCACTACACTGATCAAACCCACCTTGTAGGGCTGAAGCACCATGAGCATGATCTCCAATGGTAGAGGGTATGAGTTCAGAATCTCCATGTAGTTCTAGGGTCCTAACCTCGGTCCTAACCTCCAGAAGTACCACGGTAAGGGACACCCAGCAGGTTGGAGGTTGGGATTGCTGGCCGAAAGGACGAGCCTCGTCTCTCAGGATCCCTCTTTGAATGGACTTGCTGCTGTGATGAGGAGGCAGAACGGGGCGTCATCATTCCCTTGCCTGATGGCAGGGGTGTCGAAGAGAAAGAAGCTGCTACTGAAGCAAAGAAGGGAGCGATGGGAGAGGGAGAGGTTGGGATGCAGGGGACAGAGGGTGGGGGGCGGGTGGTGAGAGTGAGCATCAGAGGGGGGGCTAGGGGGGGAGGGGGCAGGGGGAACCCTAAAGGGGGAGGGGGAAGTGAAGAGGAGGAGGGGGAGGGGGAGGGGGGGGGGAGGGGGAGGAGGAGGGAAAAGGGTGACCTTAGGCCCCCCCTGTTGATCAGGCTCATCGGGGCTCTGGATCTCGGCTCCTCCACAGCCCTCATTAGGCTAGCAACTGTAGCTTCTGCCATCGCTGCATCTAGAGCTCCTGGGGCTCTCTGCTACTGCAAGGGTGGGTGTGGAGGCTAGACTTTCGAAGTTGGAGGATCGGCTGGATGGGCAGAGGCTCCCGCTTCTAGGGGTGGCTCCTGTTGTTCCTCTTGCAAGGCCTCTCGGTCAACCTTGTCCCTCTCCCTGCAGTTGGCCCTCTGTCTATGGTGTTTGCGGGTCTGCTTGCTTGTTTTCTTTTTCTTTTTAACCTGTGTCCAGTTCTAACCCATGGGGTCTAAGACTCCTACTGCTCTTGCTGAGAGGGCGCGCTACACTTGGGCTTGCTGACTCTGCTTACTCTCTGTGGAGGAGGGGGAGGAGGTGCACGAGGGAGGCCACGGGGGCAATCTCTGGCGAGGTGGCCCATCTGTTTGCATCAAAGACACTGGCCTGGTAACCCGGAGACCTCCACTCTCTGGCAAAGTGTGAAGGGGGTTCTTTTTCATAGATGCAAACACATGCTCCACTTTTGCTTCAAGTTCTAACCTCATCGACAGCGGTGCCAAAATGTTGTCACTATTTCTCCCAAGTGCAAGTTCCGAGGGTGTTGGTCACCTACAGTCATGCCGTTGCTCATTGTAGCATAGGTCCTCATGTCATATTCTGGTGAGAGGTGTAGGCTAAAGCATGGAAAGTAGATCTCATGCATGCATGGATGAGAAAGAGTGTTGGATCAAAATGATGGATGGAGACTTTTGCCTCCATGGGAGTTCAAGGGTTTAGAAAGAGCTTACAAGGTTCAGAAGGGGACAGGGTTAACGGAACTCTCTAGGGATTCCAGGTTTCAGAGAGGGTTGCAGGGTTTAGGAGGATTCCAAGGTTGAGGAGTGGAGATCTAGTCTCCTTTGTGACTTCGAGGGGCAAGGGTTAAGGAAGAGGCACAAGGGACGAGGGAGGAGGAGGAGGGACGAGGAAGGAGGAGGAGGGAGGAGGAGGGAGGAAGGAGGAGGAGGAGGAGGGAGGAGGAAGGAGGAGGATGAGGAGGCAGGACAAGGAGGGAGTACAAGTGTAGGGAGAGAAAGGGTAAGGGCATGCTAGACATGATAGTGTAAGAAAGCATGGATGCAATGGAGATCAATCACATGAACACAACAGTGAGCTTGAACACTACACCCCAAAGACTGGGAGCTTCATTCTATTGAGAGATATTTATACATGTTGGTCTCTACACAATCCGTAGATACCTCCGTGGTGGGACCTCTTTTGTATGAGACCTTTTGGACTAGATTCCCTCCACTTTTTGGGGGGACCTTTTGGGTCTCTACACAAAGTGGAGGGACCTCAAAAATTGTAGGCTTTTAGCATTTCTCTCTCTAGATTTAGCCTTTATCTCTCTAGATCCTAATTTTGCAAGTATGATTGGATCTTTTCTACAGAGTCTTTTGGCTATCCTCATCCTTTAATATTCATCACACCATCTTTCAAGCCCAAGATATTACAACCAAAGCTTTGCCGCTACCCTATACACACAATGATCTCATCGTTCTTGCTGTAGACTACACTTTTGACCCTTGTTGCCACAGGGTTAACAAAGCAATATACATGATCATTTGGGTGTAGGTTTCTTGAAACTTAGTAATTCTAATTTGTGATTTAAGATTTTCAGAACACGAAAGAGGAAATAGCTCATAGGCATGGGCATAGGAACTACTAGAGGAGTCCAAAGTGCATGGACATAGGAACTACTAGAAAATCCCTTAGTGCATGGAAATGGGAACAAGAACCACTCAAATTGCCCATTTCATGATGCCCACTATCACAAGTTGAGCCACCAAAATAACAAGTATCATCAAGGGAGAATCCTTGAAGGCTTCATGCAAAATTAGGGGCCAAAGGGGGCTTGACTTTTGACATCCCGTACCAATGAAAGCCTTTGGAAAACTGGAATATTCTCTTCCCTCTTACTCATGTGATACAAATTTGCAAATATTATATAGATGTGTGCATGGTATCATACCATCCTTTTTTGTTATAGGTGCAAATATTTACATATGTGGATGTTATTCTAGGGGATGGGGTATTACTTATTGCCAAGCTTAACTTGTAAGTATTAGATATGGGGGTAGCCCCTAGTGCTAAATCCATTGGATTTTATATTTGTTGGTGTAGATGATAGAGTTTTCTTATCTACCCCTTATTTTTTATGTTTTACATTTTATGTGTGAATATATTATTACTTGGTTGGTATTTTGAGGATATGTGGTGATGTTGATTTTCATCTGTCTTAATTTTGAGTTTTTGTACGTTGGAATGTTTTCAGCTACTCATTAATTCCTCTTGCAAAATTTTTTGGATACTTTCTTGACATTTGCAAGGTAAAGTATATTGGAAGGAGGTGGTGTATTTGGCCATCTTTGGAACCTAAAAGTTAAGGAGGTAAGTGTGATTCTCTGGGGGGATTTATTCTATTCTAGGTAAGACCTATTAGAGTCAAAATGGGATCATAGATAGTATGATGAACATGGACATACAGTTTCTTGGGATAAGCAATATGTTATGTATATTGGATCAGATTCCTCACTCGTGTAAGACCAAAGTTTATTGCCATTGTTGTGGTTCTTATGTATCATTGATAAAGGTGGATTATGTGAATGGGTCAATGATATCAATAAATCATCCTCTCTCTAGGTTGTATTTTAATAGAGATCAGTAATATGATTGATTAGGAATGTTTCCCTAGGGTTTGTATGTCTACGTTTAGGTGTTTTCTTTTTGGGATTGCCAAATGTTAACTTATTTGAGTGTGTAAGAGGGAATTGAATGTCCCAATCGATTGTTGATTTTTATAGTTTAGTGGAGTTCTCAATTGCAACAACGGAGGGTTAAGGACTTAATGAGAGCATCGGGATGCTTGTATGTTTGATACCTCTATGGGTTACATAGCTCATAAGGATACCAATACCAATTATTGTAAGGGACCATTATTTTGGAAGGGTTGTTCATTGAATTTAGCACATGCACTACATTTATCTTAGCATTCTATATTTGGATTGTGTTTATCCATTTTTTCTGATGATTATTATCAACACATATAGGGTACACTTGATATATTTGTGCACTAAGGCCCCACTTTCATTGGGAATATGTTTATGAGATGTTGATTAGCATAGGTTTTCCACTAAGTTCCAAAGGGTGTTGGTATTTTTTAAGAGTGATACTAAGCACCCATTGAGAGGAGTATATCCCCAATGAGATAGGGAATGGAATGCTTGATGGGTTACATTTTTGTTATTGTAAGGTGTTTCTCCATGAGGTTGCCAGTTCCACCTAGAGGGAACTAGGAAGTTATATGCATCCATAGTGATGGGTTTATCATTACTTGAGGCCTTATGTCATAGAGGGGAAAAAGAGGGAAAATATATATTTTTGTTATGCATGCAACTAGGGGAAATAGAGGGGAAATAGGAGGGCAATAGAATAGGATCCGAGGAAATAGCACTCCATGCTCTAGGCCTCATGGTGCTATTTACTCTACCCTTGAGAAGATGTGATATTCTTATTCCATTGATGTGACATTTCCTTATAGCTCTCTCTCATTTTCATTCCATTTCCCTTGGTATCATTATGTCATGCATCAAGGGAAAAATGTCCAAACTAGGCTCCTTCAAGGGAAAAACATCCAAAATAGCCATCCTTATTTCCCTCCTTTTTCCCCTCCATGACATAAGCCCCTTAGTACACATATGCTAACTTTGTTTTTTCACCTATGTTGTGAATACTTCTCATGATCCATTTTCTTGCACTCATGCTAGCATGGATGGCATGCACATCTTTATCTATGTTGGGTACCTAGGCACGTGTTTTGTGGGGTTATTAACATGCACATATTTATCTTTGTTGGGAACCAAGGCACATGTTTTGTGGGTTATTAAATTGATGTCTGTGCATATATTTAGTGAGTAAATTACGGGGTTTGGTTGCCTAGAGTGGATTTCAAGTAGTCAACCTGTGGAGACCATGCTTATGAGTGGGTGAGGGAATGCTATGAGAGGTGTGAGCATGTTTAACTAATGATTTGCTATGGTTTAGATTACTTCCATTGGGGCTTATAGCCATGAAGGTTCCAATCCACTTGAATTGATTCAAATTCAGAAGCGAGTACATCCAAGATTCTATGGAAGCAAAATTACAAAAAAGATGCTCCTATGAGCATATCAAAAATGTAATTTATCATTAAGTATTCTCCATCTAAAGTTGCAGAAGGTTCTATAAAACACTGAGTTGATGGAAATTTTAAGAAACTTTATCAAAATTGAGGGGGTTGTAAATATTTCTATAACTTGCTCTTAAATGGTACAATAAATAAAATCAATTTCTCCAAACTATATTTTAATCAAATAAAATGATAGTGCACCTTGATATGCCTAGTATGAGCATGGAAAATATGACATTGGGCTTAATATATGCTATTGATATTTTCAATGGGAGTTATGGATAAGAAATTTTGATAACCTCTACAAGTAGTGTTGGTGATTCCTATGGGGGTTAAAGGTCACTGTGCCTTTACCCCGGTTATGTACAATACTCAAATACATATATAAATGAATGAAAAAGAAGATTAGCGTGGTTCTACACCCACCAAAACTTGCGGCTCTCTGTCTCTCTCTCTCTCTCTCTCTCTCTCTCTCTCTCCTTCTTCCATTCTTACTTCCGTGGAGAGCACTCTCAACTGGTATCAGAGTCCGGGTGATCTAGCTGAGCATGCGTGAATGCTTGGAAGCTCAGTAGCTCTATGGGAGGAAGGAGAAGCTCTGTGGGAAGCTTTGTGGGTGACTTTACTTGCATCCGAGTGTGCAGAGACCTTGGAGGAACCTTTGGAAAAGTCACTTTGGTTTTGCGAAGTGGTTTTGAGAGCCTGTTAAGAGTTTTAAAAGAAAAAGTCGTTTTTTGAGCTTTATCCTGTTCCGTTCGATGACAGAGACTCCGTATTGACTTGTACTTGCTTTTGGTGTCCACTTCACTTAAAGAGCTTGGAAACACCTTCATTCTTGAATCTGGGATCATTTCATTGGATTTCTGACTCACTGTGTTAGTTTCTGTGTTTTTTGCCCGAGTATTGGAACTCAAGTTTGGAGCAATCATTTGCAGATCTATCAGTTCTGGTGGACTCAAGAGGTCCTAAAACTTCTATGTTGCTCATCATTCGCACTCCGATGGACTTTACAAATAGCTCTGTTTCTAAAAACGTTTTTCAGTCTGTGTGTTGGACCCAGTGATTGAGACCACGGTTTCCAAAACCGTCTATCCCATTGCGTTCTGGATGCCCAAAAACCCCTACCTGTCCGTTCTTGCTTCCGTTGAGAGCACTCTCAATTGGTACATCATGGCTGCATATGATCTTCTTTGCTTCTGGATCCCAGAGACGATAGCCCATCTCTCCACTTTCACCATAACCCAAAAAGATGCATTTCCTAGACTTAGGATCTAGCTTCTTTCGAAGCTCTTTTGGCACATGTGCATATGCCTGACACCCAAATATACGCAAATGAGAGTAAGAGGGCTTCTTGCCACTCTATGCCTCTTCAGGAATACCACCATCCAAACTCTTACTAGGTGATCTATTGATCACATGCACTGCAGTCTTCATTGCCTCAGCCCAAAAACCACCAGAAAGACTTGCATTAGAAAGCATGCATTGCAACCTTTCTTGAATGGTACGGTTCATCTTTTCTGCAACTGGATTTTTCTCTGGAGTACGAGGGGATGTGAGCTCCCTCTTAATCCCACGTGTATCACAGAAATGCTGAAAGTCATGAGAGAGATACTCTCCACCATTGTCAGTCCGTAGGCATTTAAGTGTTCTACCTGACCGATTCTCAACCAAGGCCAGCCATTTTTGAAATACCTGGAACACATCACTCTTCCGAGCTATAGCATAAGCCCACACTTTCCTAGTTGCATCATCAATGAATGTCACATAGTATTCAACCCCGCCTAATGACCGTGTAGGCATGGGACCACATATGTCTGAATGCACCAAATCAAGCTTTTCAAACTCTTTCTTTCCCCTTCTTTTATGGGCTGATTTAGTCTGCTTCCCATAGAGACAGTGCTCACAAAATTCAAAATCAGAGAAACTCAAATGCGGTCCATTCTGGCTCATGTGCCCCAACCTGCAATGCCACAAAGAAGTGCTTGGCTGCTTGGTTATTGCAACAACATGACTAAATACCCGTGATACATGTAAGGGATACAAAGTCCCACACTTGGCACCCTTGGCCAAAAGCATAGAGCCCTTCTGAAGTTTCCAACTCTGAAAGCCAAAAGTGGTGTGAAAACCAGCATCACCTAGCTGACCCATTGAAATAAGACTCTTGGTCAACTTAGGCACATGTCTCACATGTTTCAAAATAAATGCAGACCCATTTGCAAAAGAAAACTTTATGTCACCTGCTCCCGCTATGTCACATGCATAGTCATTTCCAAGATGCACACAACCTGTCTTTCCACTGTCATAAGCGAACCATTTCCTATGGGGACTAACATGGAATGAAGCACCAGAATCCAAAATCCAATCCTAGGAATATGCATCATCTGAAGTGGTAAGCAACTCTGCAGATAAACTAAACATGAAGAGAACATCATTGTCACTATCATGTGTGACTGCATTGATCTCCTCATTCTTCACTTTTACTTTGTCCTCCCTTGGACTCTCTTCCTTTTGATTTGCACCCCAATTTGCATTCTTTTTCTTATCCTTTTGCTCTCTTTTTAGCTTGTAGCAATCCTTTTTCATAAGGCCCTTCTTGCCACAGTGGTAACACTCAATGTTCTGTGCCCTGGATTTGCTACGTGACTTCCCTCTTTCTTGGGACTTCCCCTTGAACTGTGATCTTCCCCTTTGCACATTTAAGGCTGCATCCTGCTTGTTGCCATCCATAGACTTCCGTCTAATCTCCTCGGCCAACAACTACCCACAACAACATCAAATTTCAGTATTCCACCAGGTGCAGAGTTACTGACAGCTGTACGGAAGGTATCCCATGAGGATGGCAATGATCATAAGAGAAATATTGCCTTATTCTCCACATCAAAATTCATCTTCAGAGCCTGAAGCTGGCTGAAAAGAATATTGAATTCATTCAAGTGAGAAGCAATGGAGACCCCTTCCTTCGCAACTCAAACAACCTCTTCATGAGGTAAACTTTATTAGAGGCAGTTTCCTTCTCATAAGTGGCACACAGTTTCTTCCACAAATCTTCCGTAGTCTACTCATTTATTTACTACTGTGAAATAAACTAACTCTGCAAGATGAAGTCTAATAGTAGACTTTGCTAATGCATCCAACTCATTCCAATGATCCTCAAACATATTTGCAAGCTTAGCTTCAGTCCCTGCCAAGGGTTTAATCTGCTTCTTTTGAATAAGCACATCCCTTATTTGTTCTTTCCACAAAGAAAAGTTTGTCCCATCAAACTTTTTAATGCTGAAAAACTCCTTTTCAGACATGGAAGAGGATGCCATGATGCAAATGAAACAAAATCCCAAATGCTAGTGCCTGCAAGAGAGAATCACACCAAATACCAGGTGCACCCAAATATGTATGCCACAATAGAGTGAAATATCACCAAAACTCAAAGCTCAAAGCATCAAAAGATGCATCTGACTCATGTGCATATACTATGCATCCATATGAGCAAATCTGGCCAATAAAATGCCAATAAGTGCCAAATGACTCAAGCATAAACACCATCCACTGGCATATGCGCCAATAATATCTCATCCAAGAGAGCATAGCACTATCAGTCCATCACCTGCAATGTGTCAAAGCTGTCCCTCAGCATAAAATAGCATCCATGTGCAAAGCGTCCATAAAAATAGCATCCTACAAGGCGATTTGGGCCTATCAGCGCATCCAATAAGGACCGCAATGCATCCAAATGGCCTATAAATCATCCACTGCAACCCAATGCACACCACGAATGAGCGCACACACTACTCAAACTGCAACCAAAGTGATTTGCATAACGTATGCTCAAGAAATCATAGTCCCATGATAATGACCGCTACTGAAAATAGAACCTGAGATGCCTCAAACCATGGGCGACATTGCATAATCAGACTCAACAAGAAAATCTGCAAATATCTCTCTTTTACCGAAAGTCCAAAATCCCAACCGATGAGTGAGAAATAGGAGTCAACACTTATCCACTGCCATGTGGCATTAATCTAAGGTTTCAAAACCTTAGAATGAAAAATGCATAACAGAGAGATGAAATCGAATACACAGAGATCTATAACTCTGAGAATCCTCCACCGAATTGCGCAAGAAATGGTACCACCAAGTACTCCCACAGGTATACAATCAAGGGTAGATGATGGATCATCTATTGATGGAAATGATGAGCCAAATGTGGCTGATATGCAAATGGGACAGCAAGCTAAAATGCCCTTCAGAAGATCTTCTAGAGTGTCTAGACTGCCTGATAAGTTTATTCCAGGGGTAGACTATGTGATGCTTACTGATTGCGGGGAGCTTCTTGCTACAGAGAGGCTATGATGCATGAGGATCAATGCAAGTGGGAGTATGCTATGCAATCAGAGATGAGTTCACTTATGAAGAATAAGACTTGGGACTTGGTTTCTTTGCCACATGGAAAGAAAGCATTGCCATGTAAATGGGTCTACAAAATGAAGGTCACAGGTGATGATGTGCCTAGGTACAAGGCCCGTTTGGTTGCTAAAGGGTTCAAGCAAGAGAAGGGTGTGGACTTTGATGAGATATTCTCTTCGGTTGTGAAGATGACCACATTTAGATGCATGCTTGGACTAGTGGCAGTAGAGGATATGGAGCTTATGCAGATGGATGTCAAGACAACTTTCTTGCATGGGGATTTGCATGAGGAAATTTACATGGTGCAGTCGGAAGGCTTTGAAGAAAAGGACAAAGAGCATTTAGTTTTTGCAAGCTGAAGAAGAGTCTCTATGGTCTTAAGCAAGCACCTAGAGAATGGTATCAAAAGTTTGATGCTTTCATTCAGTCCCAGGGTTTTAGAAGGAGTGAAATTGATCATTGCCTCTACACTAAAAGGGCTAAGGATACTAGCCTGACAATCTTGGCACTATACGTGGATGATATGCTATTGGCTAGCAAGAATACTTATGAGCTAGATGCATTAAAGGCCAAGTTGCATGAGGCCTTTGATATGAAGGATTTGGGATTTGTAGGTCATATTCTTGGTATGCGCATCACGCATGATCGGAGTAGGAAACTCCTTTGGCTTTCACAAAAAGAGTATGTTACAAAAGTATTGCAGCTTTTCAATATGGAGGGGGGGAAGGCAATGAGTACTCCATTGCCTCCATATGTGAAACTGAATCATATAGATAGTCCCAAATCAGATGAGGAGAGGGCCATGATGGCCAAGGCTCCTTATGCATCAGTAGTTGGGAGTCTTATGTATGCTATGATAGCTACTAGACCAGACATTGCATTTGCAGTGGGAGTTGTTAGCCGGTATATGGCTAATCTAGGAAAGAGGCATTGGGAGGCAGTTAAGTGCATCATGAGGTACATGAAGGGTACCAAGGAGATGTGCATCTGCTTTGGTAGAGGAGACATCCGTGTACTTGGGTACACAGATTCAGACTATGCAGGGCATGTGGATAGTAGGAGATCCACTTCTGGTTATGTGTTCACCTTTGCAAGTGGTGTAGTGTCGTGGATGTCTCGCGCACAGAAGTGTGTTGCTTTGTCTACCACAGAGGCTGAGTATGTTGCAGCCACAGAGGGTTGCAAGGAGGCTATATGGCTTGATCGGCTAGTGGGAGATTTGGGGATTCATACAGGTGTACTGACATTGCATAGTGATTCCATGAGTGCTATTCAGCTAGCACGGAATCCGGTCTTTCATGCAAAGACCAAACACATTGAGGTCAGGTACCATTTCATCAGGGAGGTACTTAAGGACAAGCGCATAGAGCTTGTCAAGGTTCATACAGATGATAACCCTGCAGATATGCTGACGAAGAGTCTACCTAGTCAACGGTTTGAGTATTGTCATGTATTGATGGGCATTGGATAGTATGCCCACTGGTTGTTCTCCCTTAAAGGCACATTGTCCTTTAAGTGGGAGGTTGTGGGGGTTCAAGGTCATTGTGCCTTTACCCCGATTATGTACAATACTCAAACACATATATAAATGAATGAAAAAGAAGATTAGGGTGGTTCTGCACCCACCAAAACTTGTGGCTCTCTCTCTCTCTCTCTCTCTCTCTCTCTCTCCTTCTTCCGTTCTTGATTCCGTTGAGAGCACTCTCAATTCCCCACTACTTGTCTTTGATTGAGGATAGAGCCAATATAGGAAAGTTCTTGCTTTATGAGGAGATTCTTGTTACAAAACCAAGAGAAAATTCAAATCTTTGTTGCCCACACTAACAACCCAAGTTGAAATTTAAAATTCTAACTAGATATCGTACTTGAAATAGTTTTTTTCACATATCTTAGCACTCTATGGAGATAAAACCATTTGGGTTGTTTCATATCCCAACTAAGTATACCAATAGCATGACAGAATCTAAGTTGAGTGATTGTTAGATAAATAAGACTACCTTTAACTAGGTTTGTCTCACATAATTTTCATGATTACAAGTACTTGACATTACATTCCCTTGGAGCCTTATAAAGGGTTTGGCATTTATGATGTTGAATTGTGTAAGACTTTTGGCATGCTCGGATTGAGTCATCCTTATCTACAAATCTAATCTCCATATCTCTATGACTAGAAAGTAATGCACATGATCCATGTCTTTTATGGAAATTTTTGTGGCAATTTTGGATTTCATAGTTATGAGTAGTTCCTTGCATGATCTTGTGATAATAAAATCATCCACATATAATAAGATAGCTACAATTCTATAACCTATCTTGTGAATGATTATGATGCATTATCCACATTACAGTAAGATAACTACAATCCTATGACATTTTTTAAGAGTGATAAGGATGAATGAATTTAGGCATTCCACTTTCCCAAGAGCTTACTTCAATCCATAATGAAACTTTAGCAATTTACATTTGAGATGTTCCTACCATAGAACAACATAAAGCTCAAGATGATCCATCTAGGAATTCTCATCAACGCACCCATTGAAAAAGAGGTATTATGTTCATTAGTAATTGGGTAGATTAAGGTATGTAGTTATGGAAATCATTATTCTTATAGTGATCATTTTAGCAATTAACAAAGGTTTCAATATAGTTAATTCGATACTCTTGTGAGTAGCCTTTGGTAATAAGGCTGACTTTATATTTGTCAAGGTGACTATCTAATCCTATAAACCCACTTGCTTCCAATTCTGTGTTTGAGTTTAGGCCTCTCTTCAATAATCCATGGGTTTTCATCTATCATGGATTAATATTCTTCATTCATTGCTATTGTTTTCCACTATGAGTCTCATGCAACTTCTTAATACATTCTTGGCTCATTGATTTCGCATCATTTTTGCCATGGATTCATAGTTGTAGTGTAAATTCACTTGACTAAAAATCTTCTTCTCATGAGTTAATCTCCTAAGCTATGCAAAATATCTTTCAATGTTATCTATGTTTACTTCAATACTTTGCATAATAGCTTTTCTTTTCTATCTTTGGATATATTTGCTAGGGTCTCATTTGCTAGTATCTACTCTATTGCTTGAGTACTTTCATAACTACCTTAATAAAATTATTCCAAAGGTTTTGGAACAATTTTCATATCTAGCTTAAAAATATTGTTCCAGGTTTTGGGGGTGAAGCTAGCATTGCACAATTGTTTGGCTTATCATAATAGCCTTTTTTACCATCAATAATCATAACATGAGAGATAATAGACTACCTTTAACTAAGGTCCCATAGTCTATAGGATTTAAGTGGAGCATTATACATTGTAATTGTACACTTTTGTGACTTATCTCAAACTTTCTTCTTAGTTCATTTGAGACATGAGCATATGCTAATGACCCAAAATTTTTAAGATAGCAAACACTAGGTTTCTTTCCTTTGAAGCCCTATTCTAGAATCATGTTCTTGGGCCAAGTAATTGGGTTTCTATTCATCAAATAAGCTACAATGTTTCAAGATTTTTTCCCAATAGGAACTTTTTAGACTCTTTTCATACAATGGGAATCTTCTAAACTAGATCTTTTTGTGTTTGCAACACCATTCTATTGACCTCTGTTATCCATTGTACCTACATGCGAACTCTCTTTCGATGCCATGGTACCTTCAAAAATTTTTGAAATTGTGAGATTCATACTCACCACCATTTTCACATCTCAGTATCTTAATGTGTTTTCAATTTGTTTCTTAACATAAGACTTGAAACATTACAAGTACTCAAAGGTTCTATGTTTTGTTCCAAGAAAAATATTTAGGTTTTCCTTCCTTGAGTCATCACTAACGAAAGTGGTATATTACCACTTTTTGCCAAGTTATAGATTCTAGGCTTTGGCACCAAAAACAAATGTGCACTAATTGAATGACACATGTGGTACCTGATACAAATTGAGGAAAGGGAGTTCTATGTTGCTTGTCCCTACACAACAATATTCACAGAGCTAATTTGGACATGCCACTAGTGGTAGTTCATGGACTATGTTATTCCACTTTAGGATAACAAGAATTTTATAAAGTGTTCATACTATTTGTGCCTATTAACATCCACGTAGTCATTGAATGTAGGGTAATCAATGATTAGAGGTGATTAGGATTCATAATTTACTTCAACGGTTGCAGCCATGGAAGGAGTATAGTACAAGCTCAGGGAATTTGAGCCCCAAATACCCCAAGGTTAAAGATTGCATGCAACAGGCACAAGTTGTAGGTTCCAGCTACAAGTTACTATTAAGTGTCTTGTGGGAGTTAAGCCGCAAGTAGCCCACGATCAATCTTGCTACTCCAAGTTTTGAGCCTCGTACAAGGGTTTGAGCCCCAAATAGCTTAGGCCTTGGAGGCACGAGGCTAACACAAGCACTATTTGGGAGCTGGTTAGGAGCACCTCCTTATGCTAGGCTTGTCCCAAGCGCTCTTATATGGTTAACACAAGCGCTATTTTTGCTAGTAGGGAGAGATGGAAAGGATAGCAATATGCCTTGGCACCCTACGGGTGCAAGAGCCTTTTAATGTAAAGAAAGGGAGAGTGCTAAAAGGAAAAGGGTTGGCCATCCCTTCAAAAGGTGACATGCATAAAATACCAAATGGTTGACTTTGGTCTTCATTGTTGGATGCACAAGTTTGGAATACAAACTCCCTCTTCTCTTCCAAGAGTGTCTATGGGTGTTATCTTGTCTCCTTCGTAGTGCCCTTGCATTTTCCACTCCATCCTCCTTCACTCTCCTCTTCCATTCTCCTTCTCCCTCCCTTCTCCCCTCTCTTCTTCCTCCCCCCCTTTCCCTCTTTCTCTCGTGGAAACACATTCGTGGAAACACATTGCGACAATCCAGAAGCCGCTTGAGTGACACATGCGGATGGCTCATGCCTTGCATTGCTCTCAAAAGGAGTAGCTTGGAGTGGAGACTCCATCGGCATCTCTTCAACATCCCCATGACACGTGAGTCACCAGCCAGACCACACAATGCCACAAATAATTATTATTGCATTTTGATTAATGTGCTATACAACCTTTCCCTGGTGTAAAGGTAAGCGTATGTTCAAAAAAACAATGTTCAACTTTGATTCCTTAGGCAAAGAGTTTGTGTTTAGCATCATCTTCACTGGTGAAGAGTACTCTTTTATTGTATAATATATCATAATTCTTATGCTATGACTCAAAGTATACATGGTCAAGCTAGCTGTTTGTGCCACAAGGCTTATTGTGTGAGGCCTTTCAGACTTTATGAGTAAGGTCATTTTGCCCTTAAAATGTCTCTTAAATATGTATGATTGCATGAACATTTGGCTTCATTTACACTGCCACCATGCCAATGTGTAGTCCCAAATCCACTATGGGATGTAAATTTGGTATTTTTAGCATCTTTAGCATCTTAAGTTTTAATGGGATTGCGAATGGCTTGTGAGACCATGTAGCAACTAAAATGAACCTTAACTCTTTTGAGATCTTTCAACAATAGTGAAATGCACTATTGCATTACTCAATAATGTTGGTTTTCTAATCTCTCTTAGTTTCTATCCTCTATCACTTCTATCTATTAGTCATCGTTGTTAGCTACTGTTTATCAATGACCTAGAGATCCTTATAGTGGAGGCTAAATAATTGGTCCTTAAGTTGCTATTGTTCATCATTAGTTTAAGGAACACATGCTATTGTACATATAAATTTCTATGAATTTTCCAAGAGCCTTTTTCCTTGGCATCTGGTCTCTTTAGGTTCTATCTCCAACAATGATGTATTGCCAAAGAATATTGTCATCACAGGTTCTCTCTGAGGTGATACTACCAGATGACAATAGATAGGAAGTGCATATACTATGATCTCAAAGTCTCTCAAGTTTTTCAATGTACTTCCATAGCTCCTCCATTACACAGATTTGGCAACTACTCTTCTTATTCACATCGACTACATATAGTCTCTTTAGAAATTTGTTTTCTGACTAGCTTGCTAAGGTTGTGAGGGAGCCTTCTCTAGCTGACACATGGTAGTTTTTGGGCCCTGCAAGAGTCCTAACTGATGTATCTATTGAACGACTACATATAGCCTCTTCAAAGATTCACTTTTTGGCTAGCTTGCTAAGGGTGTGAGGGAGACTTCTCTAGCTGACACACGGTGTTTTTGGGCCTTGCAAGAGTCCTAACTAAGGTATCTACTTATTTTTTGCTAGTCACAAGTCCAAGTTGCAAATGTTAGTTCATTTGGTCAAGTTGACCATCTTAAATGTTGATTAGGTTAGTGGTTGTTTAGGGCTTTATAATGTGCTGTTAGGGTCAAGTTTTTGTCCTCTTTTGGAGGTCATAAATGCTTTTTCCTTTTGGTGGGTCCTCTAGAGATGGCAGCTCTCTTTATCTCATTACTACGCTTTCGTCAAGTTGAGCATGTTAATAGGTACTTAGTGTCATTGCAATGCCACCTCATCAGCATGTACTAGAAGCTCTTCACCCTTCCAAAATAGTTTATAGACACCAATTGCAACTTTGTAACCTCTAACATCTTGTGCATGAAACTTGGGAATTTTGTGACATAATACCACTACAAGTCAAATTAGTAATTTAAACTAGTGCATGCTACAAATTTTTCATTAGACAAAACCACATCCATGTATGATAACCAAAAAGGATGACATGTGATATACATATTTTACAATTAGAAATGGTAGTTTTCACCAATATGAGTGCTAGCAACCTACCTTTCTATCATGGCTACCAAGATGTGAAGTAGACACAACCATTATATGCCTTACTTAAAATTTTAAGAAAGCAAATGATAAGTCCATAAGAGCAATACTATCTTGTCAACACCTAATAAAAAGGATTTTTTGTATATTGTTTTCAAAATGCATTGATTGTATAATAGACCCATAAGAGAACTGCCAAAATGGGATGGTAGCATTTCCACAAGATGCAAGTTCTCATCATCCTTCCTAGCACTGAAAACATCTCGAAATAGGAGTTGCATACATCTACATGTTAGCACCTAGTATCAATAATGGGACTACACGTTGGGAAACCACTCATGCTCCAATGGTGATATCTTGGCAAATGTTAGCACCACCACATAAAAACCATCTAGGTTTCTTGCTAATTTCTAGAAGCTATCATTTAATAACACTATAATATTCACTCCATATTACAGAAAACACTTCTAAAACTTTGAACAACATGAGTTTTCCACCAAGAAACTAGAATTTGGCTTTGGCACATTCGTCTTGGCCAAGAAAGCTTGCAATTCTATTAGCATGTGTGGAAAGAAACATTGAAATGACACACAATGTTATGTGACATGTCTGCATTGGGAGCTCCACATATATATGCTAAACCACTAGGAATCCCATTGAAAGAACTGTTTGACATCTCCACTCACAAGCCAAGTGATGTCAAAATCTTGATGGCTATGAAGGAAAACGCCAACCTTTTGATAGGTTGTGTGCTAAAAGGAGGGAAAACCAATCTATAGATCAATTCAACACATGCACTAGTAGCCCATTTATATCCAACACCAAGGTATGGCTTTTCTTGCAACATCATGTTTGGAATGTAAATACTATTTGGTGGCAAAAGCATGTGGATGAGCCAAGTGGACAATGGCAACATTATTTAGAACCTCAATGCTATGCCAAACATGCCCAATTTTGAAAGTAGGCTTTTAAAGTAGAGGGCATACTCCACATGGGAAACTGGATTTCTGTTTTGCCCACAGTTTGAATGGTCTTATCACAAATGGTGACAAAGGCATGTCATGAAATCCATTTTCCTTCTCCATGTTTACTAAGTTTGTAATGGCACACCTGTATATAAATCAATGCACCAATCTTATCATAACATTGAGAGTACCAACTTGGTTGCTCAATCATTACATTCAATGCATTGCTCTCACTGCTTGACATAACAACACTATAAGCAATGCTACTATTAAATACTATCGTAATGCTACAATTACTACGTTAATGTCAACACATGACATAACAAGATTGCACAACAAAAGCTACTATTAAATATTATCATAATATAAAATATTGGAATCATGTGCAGGGGATGATAGTGCAAAATGTTGGGATCCATTTAAGATTGACAAATAACTACAAGTGTAAAAAGTATATATTTTATTTCCTCGTGGAAAATTACAAACCTAATTGTAAGAAATTAAGAAAAACAAAGACAACATATATTTGCAAAAGCTTAGATTTGGACTCACTGTGTGGATTATTTGACAATGGATGGACAACAAGACCAAGCCACAATGAAGACTTAGTACAATGTCGATTGAACACACATTTTTCCAAGTATAACTAACAATTCTTAACATTGTCAAACTATCAAATGTTTCAAAAACCAAGAACTTATGAATGAACAATACTAGATTCTTAGAAGAGGAATCCCTGAAAGAAGAATGTGATCGTTGTATTCCAGGTTACCGAAGATGATGGATCTTGCTCCAAAACAAATCATATGCTCCCAAACATCTCAAAATCTATTTCAAGAAAACTTTTGTAGAAAACTAAGATTGTATGTGCTTCAAACTATTAACTTGCTTGAAAAGATATCCAAAGTGACTTCTTCTTTACTATTTTACTATTTTCTCTTGTAAAAGAGACTCTGTAAGTTCACTTTTCATGAAATTTCTTACAAGATAAACAAATTGTCAACGTTTTCACACCACATAGTAAAAGAAAAAATCATAACTACACAAAACAAACTATGAACACACTATTTCTTCAAAGTTGCATCATTACATTTCAAATCTTGTCATTGTCACCGCCTTACATTGTTCCAAAGGCTGACTCACCTCAACCTCCAATAAGTTGCTTGGATAGGCTCCAAACCTTCACAGATGTTTCGAAATCATGCATCCCAAACCTTGCAGCAGCAGCAGCAAGGAAAGTGACCAATGTTTGCAATGGTCTGGTCGTGGACATCAAAAGCCATAAATCAACCCAAGAAGATTAAGATTCCACAGAGTGTACGTATTGAAGAATAGGAGAGCTGAGAGATGGACAAAGAAAGATTGATTTTCATGCATAAACAAGTGTAATACTTGAAAGTAAATCTCCTTCTTCCTTTCTCAAAGAATCCCGTGCAATAGCTCCTTGTAGGCTTGAAACACCTTGCATCATTCATGTTTTGTCCACAACATTGATTGCCTCAAGTTTCTAACTGAAAATGATTTGAAGCACAAGAGAATCTTAGATGATAGAAGAAGTGGCAAGATGTGAAAGAAAAGCACTCACAATAAAGCAAGAAGAAGTCCGGTTGAATCTCATTCAAAAATCTTAAAAGTTTTAAACAAGTGTATGAAATGGGAGGGAAACGTAGGTAGAGAAGAAAAATATTGAGATTTCAATGTGAGGGTCCATTCCATGATAGCGAGAACAGACAGAAGCTTCTTGCTCAAAAGAAAGGAAGAAGTTTAAAAATAGGGTTTGGAGTAAGAGAAACTTGAAATGATACTCATAAATGAGGGAGAAGGAAGAGAAATGAGAGAGAATGAGAGGAGTATGAAAATATTTTGATACATGTACGTGCAAGTTTCTTAGGTGACAATACAAGATAGCATAATGATTACAATGTTGTTAATACTCTAAATACAAGTGCTACTATACATATGTGTTCATGCTAGCTATAATAGAGTTGTTGATGGCACAAATCTTAACAATATAATCGATTCTAGTATAGTTGTTACTCACCAGCATGAAGACATGAATCTCACATAGAAATCCACTTATCTTGATCTCCTTCCATACAATGTGGATAGCATGACATCCTATGGAATGATATCTACATGAAAATTGGATTACAAACAAGATTTATGTCTCTAAAGGTTGTAAAATAACAAAGCTTATACGATTTCATTGCGTACTTGCTATGATATATAGGGTACATACTTACAAATCTACAAGTGCTAGTCTGCTCTAACAATATAGTTTTAAGTGCTCATTAGCACTCACAATAGAGTAGTCAGTACTACCAATAGTGATTTCATGCTAGTTTGCACCCATATTGAGGTTAACCAAGCAGTAGTGGTCAATAAGATCTCACATCAAATAGAATGCTCAAACTATGTTAAGTGTGTTGAACAAGCATAATTCAAGAGCACTCTATCATTGTTGAAAGTGCCTTAAATTACATCTTCAAATACGTTGTAGGAAATTTGCCTCTCTTTGAAGGCTTTGTATGGTTTTCAACAACTTCCCTATGGATATTAAAGGGTGTCAAAACAACTAAGCACCCAACACTAATCAAACACCAAGCATGCCATAGCAAAGCACATCAGATGGTAACAATGTTTGCAAACCAAGATGAGCTTCTCGACTACATGTTCATCCCGAATAGAGACCACACCCAACACATGTACCCTCAAGTATAAGCAACTCAACATTATCAACACATGCACGTAGTGGGGATGGCACAATGACAGTGTCTTGTCCTTTCTCTAGAACATCTCAACTGCGAGCTTATGTTTTCCTTCAGTTCCTAAACAATGCTAGCCTATTTCATTTTTTCTACCCAAAAGAAGACAACACAAGCAACACATACTTGATTACTGGCAGTGAGCAAAGATATAGTGCTAGCAAACAAGAATTTACACATCTTTTATCCAAACTTGTAGGATGTCTATCATCTATTTAATAAAGACACAATATGCCATTGAATGTTATATTATAAAAGCAAATGCAAAAATGAAATCACCCTAGACTTATTCGTACAAGCAAGCTATCTATTTTGTGTTCAATAAGCCTGATATTTGCCTCTGGAAAACCAAGTAGCTACGATGTTGTCTTTGGAGAAGAGATAGTAGCTTGAGGCTCTATCTACGCTTTGTCAACTTCACTTGTGCATGCAAGCAAGGCCACCAGCCATTCCTGTGTAGACATGGAGTCCACATTTTTGAGCGTCATCGATGCCTATCTTTTTTATATTTGTTGCCTCCAACCATGTACAAACATTCTCAACTCTGACCTCTCCTTACAAAACAAGAATTCGATGCACTAGAAGGCCAAGTTAACATCTTTCAAGTTCGGTTGACACTCAATACTGGGCATTCTAAGCAGATTGCTCGGGCCAAATTCACCTGATGTTTATTCACCTTTTTCCAAGCCCTATTGCATATCCTCCACCATTTGGCACTGCAAATAACCTTCTTCTTGTTGCAAGTCTTGGACATGTTGCTCGCCAAACAAAGCCCATGCAATACATTTTTGCCTTTCCCTGAGTGCTATTAAATGTTATTAGATTTATCAAGTCAAATACAATGCTCATGGATCAATTCATAAATACAAAGCTTGATTAGCAACAAAATGATCTCCATACAAACAAGGTATTCATTACTTTGAAACTTTGCTCCAATTAAAAACAAGACAATATATTACTTTTTCCTCTTTAACATGTTATATATGAAAAGTATTTCAAATGGTTGTAAAATCATCTTTCATGAATGGTACAATTGAAGAAGAAATTTATGTTCAATAACCTAAAGGTTCCCTTGCTTAAGGAAAAGGAAATTATGTTACCAACCTAAAGGTTTCTATGTTTAAAAGAATATGAGATTACAAATGTAATCAAAAAGCAAGCACTTAGAGCTTGGTGTGCAAAAATCAAGAAACACTTTCTTTCAGATGATTTCAAAAGAAGTGAATCAAATACAACTCTTTATTGTTATAGTGATTCTATGGATGATTTGATAAATCAATCCTAAATTCTAATATCTTAGGAAAAGTATGAAACTAATCTATTAAAACTTGAAAAGCTATAATTCAATCAATACTCCTACAGTCCCATGACAAAACTCTCATGTCATGATAGTTCTCCATCAATGAATTCGACTCTTTATAGAAGTGTGAATGGTAGATTGATCCATCTTACAAACAAGTCCAAAAACATCATTTATACAATTAGTGCACGTGGCAGGTTTAATTCATATCCAAAAAAACCATTGGGATGATGCGAAAAGAATTTCCAAATATATCAAAGGCACAAAGAATTATGAAAACTAGTATGCAGATCTTCAACCCACTCTTTCAAGATATGCAAATGCAATTCAATGTCATGTGGTGGATTTTTTACTATCAATATCTCTTGCCCAAGCAACAAAAAGTAAACAAATGTTTCTTTTCTACAAGTAAAGCAATAGAGAAAACTACAACAACTCATGTATGTGAAGCAATTTGTCTCATAACCACTATATGTGAAGCAATGTGGTTGATAAGAATTATTGATTGTCAACAAAATCCATGGAAGGATTCAACCCCTATTCATTATGACAATCAAATATCCATTTCAATAGCATCAAAATCCAACTTTTGATGCAGGCACAAAGGATATTGAATTTTCAAATTATTTTATCAAAGAAAATTGCCTCATTACTCATAAAAAAATTCCAACAAACTATAACACAACGGATATCTTCACAAAGCTATTACCTTATGAAAAATTACAAAATTTCTATGAAAATTAGGTCTTTGACCCTAAACAAATTTTATTAAGGAGAAATAATATGAAGCTATTTTCAAAACATCTTACTCTAAAGAAACATTTTTTATGACGAGAAGGGATTTGTTAGAGGAATATCATGGCAAAACTTCATGTAGAAGTTCTAAGTGTTTAAGCGACTGCATATCGAGGACTCTTGTAAATATGAATGAAACAAGCCAATGAGAAAATCATTTAACAGCATTGTGAAACTTGAAGGAGAGTAGAAAAGTTTTAGAAAAAATAGGAGAGATGACTTGGAGTGAGGCCAAAACAAGTGTACATCGAGTAAAGATTACAAAGGTATAGTGCATAGAGTTAGACCAAAAGGAGATGAGAATTGATAAAGTGACTACTTTAGATGGCGAACTTTACTTTCTAGGAAGGACATCTCCTAGGAGGCTATAAAAGAGCAATATGCATGTTGTGCTCTTCCATGGAGTTTTGCATGAAGTTTTCTAAATAAAGTTCTTGTATTGAGAATTTATGCTATGTACATTGCTTTCATATTTTGCAAAGTTGCTCTTTCCATCATATAATATGTTACATGTAAACTTGGAAACATATTGGTCCTCTCAAGGAACTAGAATCATTTAAACCTTATTAATAACATGGATAACTTGTCATAACATAGATTCTCTTGTTAGTTAACCTTGCCTGCCTTTACAAGGTACCAGGCGTGACGCATTTGAGACAAGATAAAAGGACTACCTAATGGGTGTGGAAATAGTGGTGACAAACCCACCTCATCGTCATGCTTAGCTTGAGAGAAGAATTTGAGTAAAGATAGGTGCTATTTCAACACAAACAATAGCTACAATAGTATTTTCAAAAAGGATATCGTTGGTAGATTGTACATATATCTAGATGAATCTAGGAACATGCCCAAAACTCATCCTCTAAAATACAACACAATGTGCAATTTCTATGTCACGATAGTCACTCATAAGATTGAAAACCATAAACTCCAAGGTACCAATGGGTGTGGAAATAGTGGTGACAAACCCACCTCGTCGTCATGCTTAGCTTGAGAGAAGAATTTGAGTAGAGATAGGTGCTATTTCAACACAAACAATAGCTACAATAGTATTTTCAAAAAGGATATCATTGGTAGATTGTACATATATCTAGATGAATCTAGGAACATGCCCAAAACTTATCCTCTAAAATACAACACAATGTGCAATTTCTATGTCACGATAGTCACTCATAAGATTGAAAACCATAAACTCCATCACGCATAGCAAGGAGTAGCTACTATGACATCCCCACTGACATCATCAATGCCCAACAGTGGGTGCAGACCATAGTCTAAAGACATGCTCTCACACAAACCCACACATACTTAAGCATCCATTTATACAAAGGTCTTCATACTAGGTTTCTATTAGTAGTTTCTATTAGCACTCCGACAGACTCAGCTATGACAAAGGCTAGCACTTAAGGAGAAGGCTACAATGAACATACTTTTACCCTACTAGATAGTCAAATTTCTATAAGAGGACCTCAACAAGAAGGGAACAATCTTCACAAACCTCCATGAAGGTTGGATTTCTCATGAAAGAGAATGATTCCCTCATTAAATCTCAAATGTTTACACACGAACATGCACATGAATAATAGAAAATACAACCAAAAAGTAATATATCTATACATGAGATGCCAAGTTCACTAAATCATATAGTGGAATATGGATTCCCAAGGAAAAGAAAATTCTTCATGAGCGATCCAAAATCTCGAGGAACATCTTAATAGAAGATTTATAGCAAAATCTCTAGCCACAAAATTACTATGTTCAAAAATGAGTTCCATTGCACATCACCATGTACGCAAGCCTCTAAACAAGAGGCTACTAGGGTGATGATAAAACCCCTAACTCCACTCATCACACAACCACATCCCATGAAACTTTGACTATAAAATTAATGCATCCAAGGAAAATTCACTCGTTACACGCTTGAACCTCTATATCCCTTAGTGTATGATCTTAAGAAATCCATAGACTTTTGGTAATACTATACATATGCGCATGTCATTGAATCTTTGATTAGAAAAAAATTCTGCTAAAACTTTCATTTGAAAGAACTCCATTTCCATACATGCACAAGTTGGCACAAAAGTAGAATTTTGGGATACTCATAACAATGCTAAGCGACACAAGCATTGTATTTAGGCCCTTTAACTACACTTGGTACTCCATCTACCTTAGCAACTTGTTTCAGCTTTTAAAAGCATCAACAAGAGATTCAAAAATATTCAAGCTCAATGCATCTCCTACTTACTAGAAGTTAATTATTTCCAAGTTCTCCTCACAATTATGCGGTACATGTACTCCACGCAATGTCAAACACACTTAAAAGGAATTTATAGAAAACTTTCTTGTATGGAATCTAAGTTTCACCACAAGCCTGAGTACATCTGGACACATCTATTCTACTAGCATGAGAAGGAGAAATGTTCAATCTATGCCAAGAAATATGTGTAGAACACCTTGCAAGCAATCTTTAATTTGGCCTCATATTCAAGAAGATAAGGCAAAGGCTAACATTAGCTCTTCTTTCATTGCCTAACGTTAGCTCTTTCTGAAAAATTTGTCAATTTCATACCTCTCCCTACCTACAAGAGGAATTAGGAGTGGCTTTAAATAATGCCGAACCCAATAGCAAAGGATAGATATAACCATTTGTCCAATTCGAGGCAGGGGCCAAACATGGGCATCGTGGGATTGAATAAAACACTATGGACACTTTAAGGTGGATCAGTTGAACATATCAATGTGGCTCATCTTCCCTTTGGAACAAACTTTTGACTTCGCTGTTCACATGTCCATTCCAAAAGACTACGGTGGCTGATCCCACCATGACTACAGTTACCTTCTCTAGAATTGGTCTCAAGCCTTTAGATAAAACTTTTCTCTCCCACATCATTGCATTAGAGCAATGCAAAAAGTTCTTCATTTTAACTTCATGAGCCTTGAATAATTGACCCTTTATACAAGGTGGATATAGACATTGCTGCAAAACCTAAGTGACTTGTGAAAGTTTTCCAATAACAACCATGATTAGCTATCAGGTCCTTTTAAGTTCTATCATCAACCTTCTCATAGATTGACCACATCGTTCCTCAAGCCCTTAATAGATTGAAAAATCATCACAATCAATAAAGGGGAGGATAGAATAATGAACCTACTCACTGGAAAGAAGATTAATGATCGGATAGGAAGGCCTTGTACAGCACACTCATTTATGGCATAAGACAAAATCCACATTGCTTTCTATTCTTTCCTTTGAAATAAAGTATAAAGACACTAGCCATTTATTTGCAGGTACTTGGTTGAACAGAAAAAATAAACCAATAGCAAGAACATTCGCACACAGCCTCAGATACTTACAGTGCCTTGCAGCCTGAGGTGACAAATGCTCTCAACGATGGTAAGCAGCAAGCAGCAAGAGAGGGGCTTCATCTTTAGCGATGGTACAGTATTTATTTACATTATGTAGAGTAACAACCTTAATAGAGATAGAGCTTCTTCTAGGAAGCTGAAATGTATCAACTAAATAGCTGTAGGACCAGACATATTCTATGAAGGAAGCCCAAAAAAGTCAAATCAGAATTTGATCGGGAACACAATGGAGAAAGAAATGTTACCCTTGATTTTCCAGTAGCCAGCAAAGTTGCTCTTCCTTTGGACAAGGAGGTCTACTTCCAATGTGAGACAAATCTTTCACCACGGCAAATTTCTACAAGCTTGAGCAAAATCTGTCCACCAATCCCAGCGATGGCAAGTATCCCCTAAAAGAGTATGACTAGCGACCTGTCGTTTCCAACCCATGCGTATGTCCAAATTCATTATTCAAGTCACACTGTTTTAGTTCCATATATCCAGAAGCTCTTTCATGCACACCCTCTTTTAACCAAGAATCACAGTCTATACAGAGCCTTTCCATGCGCAGAATTATGCGGTTAACGAGTGGAAATCCATGACATGCAAAAGCAAACCAAACAGCATTTTGTAATATCTCCCAATGCCTACCATGTCTCTCAAGCATGCATGCATATACAGTCAAGAAAATGCCCAAAATCACCCTGCAAAAACACAGAACTGTGCAATGTTAACCTCATGATACACTCACAAGGTTAAAACCCATAAACTCCATCATGCATAGCAGGGACAAGCTCCTCTTATGTCCCACGAATGCTGTTAATGCCCAATGATGGGTGCAAACCACTGTATAAACATATGCCATGCATGCGCACACACACGTGCTAGCATGCAGAGTCCTTCATACTGCAGTAGTCTCTATAATAACTCCCAACGTGAAAGGCAGACTCAGTCAGAATGAAGGTTAGCACTAAAGAGAAGGCTAATCAAAAAGTAGGCCACAATCATGAAGAAGACGAGCATTTCATTTTATCTATCGACATCAACCAAATTTAAGTTAGAAATGAACCACACACGGTATCCACAGCAGAAGACTGAACAGAGCGTCCCAGGAATTTACACAGACGTGTTTTGACCACAGAATCCAAAAACTGTGTGTACTCAACATACATGTGTATGTGAGCCAGTAAAGAGACAATGCTCCACAAGAGATAAGAACCAACCAAAATTATATTTCTGTCCAATAGGACACAACACAAAGAAGTCCAGAGTCCCACCAAATCGTTGTCCTCTGTCCTTACCCCAACAGGTGTTGTCCTACTACCTCCATGGCACTTCTAGATCGCTGAGCCCGCGTGCTCCTTGCCGAGCTTCTGTAGACTTAGTCACCGTGCCTGATCCCCACATCTTGCTGCCCTAATTGTCAACCTAGGTGTGCAGCCCCTACCAACCTATGTCTGCAGCTCTTCAGCCTCCACTGGATCCCCTTGATGGTGGCCCAAATATGCTGCCCGCTGCTCCATCTGCTGCCTGAACTGCTGCTATGGTGAATATCTTGATCCTTGAACCTTAGTGTCATGGGAGACAGCCAAGGGTGCAACCCTCCCTTGGGCTCTGTCTGCAATAGACAGTTCCCTTGGTCGTCCTACATGTAGGCCCCAAGCCTTGCTATTCCACTACTCCAGTCTGCTCCTGAAGGCTGCTCACAATCCGACCAGCAGCCCTTTATTGGCTGACTTCTGCAGCCCTAAAACCGACCAGCAGAGCCAACCAGCAACCTGGTTGGCTTCCTCTGCTTGGCCTATAAGCAGGCCTTGATGGCCCTGCCTGGCCACGTGGCTGACTGCCACAGGCCCAGGCCGATGTTCCAACAATTAATGATCACTGCATTCCAAGAATACTTGAGGGATTTTTTAGAAGTATTCTTAGATGACCTGTGTGCCTCTATATGAGGCCTTTCCTGGCCCAGATCTGGCGTGCCATATCCTGCAGCCTGTTCGCCTTCCTCCAGGGCATGTTCTAGTCCTAAATCTGGTCCACCTTCTGCTCCATAAAGGCGCCTATCTTCCCTGTCCAATCCGCATTTTTTCTGACTGTTTCCAACCCCTGGAGTCTCTCCAACAGCTCTGTACAGCCTCTGCAAGTAGCCCGTACATGTTAGAAATGACCCAACAGAGGGTACACACAGCGGAAGACTGATAGTAATGCCTAGGAGCTCACACAGTGTGCGTGTGGGTGTGGAATCACAAACTTCTTTACTTAATGTGCATCACATAGATGTGCAGACTCATCAATAGACAATGAACCAGCCAGATATAGAAGACACCAAAACTAATATATTTCCCTCCAAAGCTATGGACACAATACAAAAGAGATAGATCTAGAGTCCCACCAATGGTGTGGTCCTCTGATCTTACCACAAGGTCCTTCTCCTATCTACCGGCTATCTCTAGACTCGAGCCCGCATGCTCCACCTCGAGCATCTATAGACTTTCCATCTAGTGTGTTCTTCTCCACCTTACTACCTGTGAGTCAGCCTAGGTGGGCAGCCCCTGCCAAGCTTTGTCTGCAGCACACAGGTCCCCTTGGTCCTCCTGAATGTAGGCCCCAAGATAGCTGTTCCACTGCTCCAACCTGCATGTGAATGGCTGCTCCAGAAGATGATGATCTCAGCAACCTTCTGTTAAATTACACGGCACAGCAGAACAGAAACTGAACAAAGAATAGAGAGTACACAGCAAACTGGAGAGGAACAAACTTTTCCTTCAATATTGATGTAGTACAGATGATGGCTCCATCCACCCGTGCGCTCCCACAGTGGAGCTTAGATGGCGATCTAGACAAATACTAGGTGAAGTTCTACTAGTTGGAAGATCTGATCTGATCTGACCTGATTTGATACAATGGATTGGGGAGGTCGCCTCTTTATAGCTAAGAGGACGGTAGTCGGATCAACATAGTCAGTGGAGTCGACCAGTCGACCTAGTCGGTGGAGCCGACCATTCAACCTAGTCGGTGGAGCCGACCAGTCGTCCATGGAATATTCAAGAAACATTTCCTATACCGTCACCTCGGAGGCTCCCGCTCTCGAACCCCCACCAAGGGGGCCGCTGGCCCCCAGGCCCCAGCAAGAATAAGGAGCTCCCACACAATCACCTTTCTACCATCAACAGTCTCATTGATAAATCTCATCTGACATGCAAGTCAGGATCCATCCAGTGTCCCGGGCTCACACATGGCTTCTCCTCATGTGGAGGCCTTACAACTTGAGCACCTTGGACCACTGGTGGTTACTAGGAGGGTGGGGCATTGAGCATATCTAACACCCCTCCTCAATGTCGACCCGTAGGTGAACTACCTTCTCAGCCCAATGCCGAGTCTCTAAAGATGACCCTGAAGCTGATCCTTCCCGAGTGCCTTGGTGAAGATATATGCTCCATTTTGCTCTGTTGGACAGTAGACCAATTCCACTATCCCGTCCTCGATCAAATCACGCACATAGTGATACTGAATCTCTATATGTTTTGTGCGCACATGAAACACTGGATTTTAGCAATGGCCATGCAACTTTGATTGTCGCACCTCAGCACAGTTGCCTCATCCTCTTGCACTCCCATGTGCCATAAGACCCTCCTCAGATCCAAGAGAAGATATCTGAACCTAAAGGGAAACAATACCCAGAAACTGATGTCCTGGAATCAACATCTCCAACCCAATCTGAATCACAATGACCAACCAAAGAAGTGCCCGTACCGTAGGTGATGCCATAATCAAGAGTGCCCTTCACATACCTGAGCACCCGCATCCTTGCATTCCAATGATTCTCCCGAGCCTTATTGGAGAACCTGCTCAAAACACCAACAGCAAAACTGATATCCGGCCTAGTGTTGCACAAATAGATGAGACTGCCGACCAACTTCCTGTACCTCCCGATGTCTGCTGGTGGTGAGGCATCCTCCATAGACAACCTCGCATTTACCTCCATAGGTGTAGCTATCTCCTTGCACTCAAACATACCAAATACCTTCAAGATCTCCCTTGCATATTTTTACTGAGAGATGAAGATCTTGCCTGACTCTTGCCAGACTTCAATCCCCAAACAGTAGTGCATCAAGCCTAAGTCTGTCATCTCAAACTCCGTGCTCAACGCCTTTCTAGTCTGATGGATCATGTCTTCATAGTCACCTGTAATAAGTAGATCATCCACATATAGAACAATAATAGCAATTTTTCCACCTTTCCTGTACACATACAAGTTAGCATCTGAGGCACATCTTTTGAAGTTTAATTTATGAAAGAATTTGTCTATCCATTGATACCATGCTCTTGGGACCTGTTTCAGCCTGTACAGAGCCTTCTTTAGCTTACATACCTTGTTCTCAAAATGAGGGGCCTCAAACCCAAGTGACTGAGCCACGTACACCTCCTCCTTGAGGTCACCATTCAAGAATGCTGATTTAACATCCATTTAATAAACTGGCCACTTGTAAATGGTTTCTGATTGAAACCATACGTTAGACCTACTGATCCAAGCATAATGCCTATCAATATAGTGCAATCCCACAGCTTTGAAAGAGTGGAGATCAACATGTTTGAAGTATATTGCCATCCTAGAATCAAGCTCACCCTACAGAAGCTCGATACTTTTTATGAGCAGCCACCGATAGTACTGTGCGAATAGTGGTCATTCTAACAGTCGGAGCGAAAGATTCCTCAAAATCAAACCCTTCAACCTGCGAAAATCCTTATGCAACCAATCTGGCTTTGTACTTTTCCAAAGTCCATCGACCTTGTACTTTACCTTCCAAACCCACTTGGTGCCAATAACCTTTCTGTTAGATGGTCGATCTACCAGCTCCCAAGTTTCATTCTTCATGATGATGTCATATTCTACTTGCATAGCATTTTTTCAATCTCGGTCTGCAAGTGCTTCCTTCAAACTCGCAGGCTCCTTTACTTCTGCAAAAACCTCAACCATCAAGACATAGTCACAAGAAAGAAACGCGTTTCGAGAAACGTTTCGAGATTTTGACAGACGTTTTGTCAAGAAACGTGTAAAGTTAGTGTATTTTATATAAATAATAAAAATAGTGTATTTTTTATTTTAAAAAATTCAAAAAAACTTTCATGTTTCTTAGAAACGTTTCTGGCAAAAACATTTCTTCACGTTTCTACTGCTAGAAACGCATTTTCTGGTGACAAAGCATCAAGGCCATATTGACTATGTGAGCAGAGGCCCTCCTTTGCTCCTCGATTCTCTGAGACCGCCTTGGTCCATTTGCATGCTGCTCAACAGACATAGGCATCTGATTATCATGGTCGTAGAGCTGTCTTACCCATCGCGACAATGGCTTTTCCGGTTATACCGTCATCATCTGATATTTCCTCCTCCTTTATAGCTCTTGGGACAGGTCCATAGTGAATTACCTCTTCGCTTGATGATAAAGTGAAAGAGGTCTTCTCTGCCTCCACTGCATGCGGCTGCTCTCTAAACACTACACCGCGGCTCGCTATGATCTTCTTTGCCTGTTGGTCATACAACTTATAGGATCACAATAGCCTATGAAGATACATTTGGTGCTTTTTGGTTGTAGCTTGTTTCTCTTTGTCTGGTACATGCGCATAGCATTCACACCCAAACGTTCTGAAGTGGGAGACAGATGGCTTCTTACCGCTGTAAGCCTCATGTGGTGTTTTACCTTTGAGTGTCTTTGTATAGCTGCGATTAAGGATGTAAACCGCAGTATTGACAGCCTCAGCCCAAAAGTGGTTTGGCAATCCAACACCTTTCAACATACACCTCCCCATCTCCACCGTGGTCCACATTCGACGTTCAACAACCGAATTTCTCTCCTTCACCGACAGTGTGAGGCCCAAGAGAGTGGCTTCTGGCTGCTCCTGTCTGCTCCTGAACTTGCTGGATGCTGGATGTTAAATGAGGCCAAGAGCCTCTGCTTTTATAGGGCTCAAGGCCCCCTTGAACCAACCGACCAGCCAGCCCTAAATGGGCCAACTGGCTAGCATGCATTCGACTTTCTTTGTTAGTTAAACATTTGTTTGCCTTGGATTTGGGACAGATTGATGTAGTCCTAGGATGTGACTAGGTGAACATATTTGGGAGACTTTTGTATGGATATGCACGCCATGAGTCTCCACTTCTCATGCAAAGGCAAGGCAATGATGTTTCAGAGCATACAAACCTGAAATGCAACATATTGCAGAAAGGCAACCAGCCAAACAAAGTGCCTCATATGCATTAATAGTTAATTGAGCCAAACATGGTTAGTATTCCCCTCGTCGAAGATCTTAACATGAAGCAAAGACAATCAGATTTTACTGAATTGTGTGTCTCATTGATTGGTTCCTAATAGGAATGACGGTCATGCCATAAATTTGGAGCCTAGAAGCAAGCAAATTAACCCGTACCGTCTCCATAAATTGGAAAGGGAAGAAGTATCATAGCAAATGAATGAGCTGCTTAAGAAGAACTTCATCTCTTACAAGTGCTTTTGGTAAAAACGAATGATGTCGCATCCATCGCCGTCTTTGGCACTAGTTTGATAATAGCTTGACCTCAAATCTATCTTTGTGAAAGTATTGAGCAAGCTTGGCTTCATCCAACAAGACCTCAACCCTGGGGATTAGGAACGTGTTCTTAACTATGGCATTGTTAAGATCTCTGCCATCAATGCACATGAGCATAAGACAGCCTTTCACAAGGAAAGAGCTATGTATGACTTCAAAGTAATGCCCTCTGGATTGGCTAATGCGCCAGCCATTTTTAATTCATTAATGAATGAAATGTTGTAGGACTTCTTTTTTATTTGTGATGGTTCCATCTACAGCAAGAGTAAGGCTAATAGGGCTAGATATGGCAGCAAGAAGAGCTGCCATGTGGGCAGCAGTTGGGCTGCCACACAGGCAGCATGTGACCTGCCATGTGGACAACAAGGCTGCATCAACAGAGAGCTGAAGACGGGCTGCAACAGAGGCTGAAAGATTTGCATGTTGAAAAAGCTAATCGTGTATATCTAGCTCAAATCCTAGCTTCTGGTACCAAGGTGCTGCCCATTAGTGCTGCAACTGAGGACACACTTTGTTGCCCGATTTGCTGCTCAATCCTGCTGCGCCTTTCAATGGATTGGCTTGGGAAGAAGCTTCAAAACTCGTGTGCACCCTTTCTTCCTATGTGATCTGCTGAGTGCTCAATGGTTGAGCTCTTCACAATGGCTAAGGGTTGCTGGTCTTGCTGATGCTATTGCTGCACCCTGCTGGAACGTCTATCTCCACCTTCTCTAGTACACAGCTGCACTTCTGGAGGCTCAAACAAATCCTGGATTCTCCGCCTTGCTCCTGCCCCTCACTGCTCTCTCAAGTGCCCTTGTGCTCTGGCATGTACTTCCAGCCTGCAGAGGGAATGCTTATGTGCCTGCCCAATGGGGCTTTTTATAGCGCTGAAAGCACCCTGAAACTGGCCAACTGCCAGTCTTCTCATAGTCAATATAGACGCCATTCACAGAGATGATGTGTCCAAGGTATGTGAGTTCCTGTTTCAAAAATTCACATTTGCTCTCTTTCACAAAGAGCTGCTCTTTTCAAAGTACGGACAACACTATCCGTGAATGGCATCCATGCTCTAAAAGAGTCTTGCTGTAAATCAAGGTGTCATCGAGAAAGACCACACTTTCCAATATATGGACGAAATAGATGGTTCATCATCTACTGGACATTTACCGGCGAATTAGTGAATCTCGTACGAAATTCGACATAGTAGACGTCTTTCTCACATATCCTTATGTGATAGTAGCTTGTTCTCAAATCGATCTTCCCACCTACTAACATGAAGCGGTAACCTGTAGTGGAATGCTGCGTGTCCCAATCTCCAGCCCAATCCAAATCACAAAGTCCTCCGAACTGGAGCAATAAGTGATCCCGTATCCGGAGGTTCAATTAAGGTACATTAAAACCCTAAACCTGCCTTCATGTGATCCTCCCTCGGTTTGGATGAGAACTGACAAAGAACTCCAACTGCAAAAGCTATATCAGGTCTGATGTTAGTCAAGTACAACAAAGCACCAACCATTCTCTGGTAGATTGCTGCATCAACAAGCTGAGGCGTGTTCTAATTGCTCACCTTCAGTTTGACCTCCAATGGGGTTGGTGCTGCCTTGCAATTTTGCATGTAAAACCTTTTTAAGGCCTCCCTGCAGTACTTTTCTTGACAAATGAATATGCTGTCATCTTTCTGCCATATTTCAATCCCAAGAAAGTACATTTAGGGGCGTCAACATTTGGAGCCAATCGGTGTCCTTGTTTCTGAGTAGGAGCGCTCTAGCTCCTCTGTGATTGAATCTGTGGTGCATAATTATTTGTCAAATTACTGTGTATGCTGTAATTAAGTGGATCCTACCACCCTTTACCTTGTTGAGGCTGGTTTCAACTGCTCATCCGAGGGCACTAGAGCAAGCAGATCTAGGCAGCAGCAAGGTGCAAAGATGTTAGAAATCGGCCAACAGAGGGTACACCCAGGAGCTCACACAGTGTGGTGGTGTGGGTGGAATCACAAACTTCTTTACTTAATGTGCTTCACATAGATGTGTTTGTAGATCCAAAGTCCCACCAGGATGCAGTCCTCTGATCTTACCAAAAGGTTCTCCTACTATCTGCCGGGTACCTCTAGATCTCTGAACCCACGTGCTCCACCTCGAGCGTATGTAGACTCTCTGTCCAAATATCTCAGCCCCTTGCTGCCTTGGTAGACAGCCTAGGTTTCAGCCCTTTGTAGAACTAAGTCTGCAGCACCCTGACCCCTCTTGTCCTCCCTGTATGTAGGCCCAAGAGTGGATCACCTGCTGCTCCCTTCTGCTGCTGGAAGGCTGCACTGCTGGATGCAAAATGAGGCCCCAAAGGGACCCTTTTATAGGGGCAGATGCCCCCTCAAAGCCCACTGACCAGCAGGCCTACTGGCCGACTTTGCTGCCCCCCAAAAACCGACTAGGGCTCTTCCTTTTAGGCCTTTTTCAGGCCCTGATTGGCCTACTTGCTGACTGGCCTGGTTGGTTTTGGGCTGCTGCCAGGCCCCAAGGGAGGCCTATATAACGCCCCTCCCTTGGGCAGTTCCAAGGCCAGGTGGCTCCTGCCATGGCCACCACCCCTGCTCTCTTATCTGCTGCAGCCCGTGTCCATTCAAGGCGCCTCCAGTCTGGCCTTCTCCAGCCCTGTTCAGCCACGTGTGCACCGGGCCGCACAATGTCGCCACCTGTCCCAGGACTTATCCACGCTGCTGTCATGTTGTTCCAGTTTGCTGTGAGGTGCTGCCCATGTGGCAGCCCCCTCTCTCTCTCTCTTCTCTGGGCAGATCTTGCCCTAGGTCTACCTCCCCTATTCTCTCCTCATTTGGGGGCTTACAGATGGGGAGGTGACCTTTCCAACAAAGACTCCATCCATTGGACCAGCCCTCAGATGTGCTTCCAAGCACAAGAGCAGGTGGAGCCAAGACCCGAGTTTTGTACACACCTGAGCGCACTGTACCAAAGATTTCCACAAATTGGTCCAGCCATCTAAACACCAAAAGCTTAAGGTGATCGATGTCCTCCAGTCCTTCCAATTTATGGAAATGTCTTTTACCAAGGCTAGGATTCAAACACAGTAACTGGTTCTCTCTAGAAATGTGGATTGTATTTCCGGCATGGTTTACATTTCTATATATATGTGCACATCTCGAGTAGGATCTAGAGTTCTCAAGTGTGATCTTGTTGATGATTCATTTTTCGGCTGCATGTTCCAACATGGTAGGAAGCTAGGACTTGAGCAAGAAGTACGTGCTCAGATATTTTCTAATACATTTATGTAACTGTCAACTATCATCATGATATTTTGACAAGTCCATGGGGCCACTTGGCCCTGTAGATGGACTACTGAGATTCCTTCCTCACGTTGATGGAAATCTGCATGAGTTGCTTCATTAAAGAGATCCATGATCACAGGACTAAGCACACCCTTGCCACTACATGATCATTCATCCCCTAAGATCAAACAAGGCAAGAAAAATTCATTTTGAGTATCTTATACGAAGTTTTACTTGCCTAGTCTTCTCAAGATATTCAAAAGTTTATCACTAAGGTTATGGAATGATTTTGGTGCAGCAAGCACGACCGTAAGGCTCAGATATTTTCTAATACATTTATGTAACTTGACTTATTGTCAACTATCATCGTGATATTTTGACAAGTCCATGGGACCATTTGGCCCTGTAGATGGACTGCTGAGATTCCTTCCTCACGTTGATGGAAATCCGCATGAGTTGCTTCATTAAAGAGATCCACAATCACAGGACTAAGCACACCCTTGCCATTAGGAGGATCATTCATCCCCTAAGATCAAACAAGGCAAGAAAATTTCCTTTTGAGTATCTTATATGAAGTTTTACTTGCCTAGTCTTCTCGGGATATTCAAAAGTTTATCACTAAGGTTATGGAATGATTTTGGTGCACCAAGCCCGACTGTAAGGCTCTCTGCCTTCTCAAAAGCAATTGCCCAAGCTTCATGGGGGTTTGAGCATTCTTGATCTTCACACTCATTTGCTCACCCGCAAGGCCACGCTCTTGCCCACCTTTTTGGAGCAGCACCAGCCTTGGATCCTCATGTTGTCTTGTTTACTTACCTCCTTGCGTACGGATGCTTTTCGCCATTTGGTTCTGGCGAGGATGTCATCACAAAAGAACAGCATAATTTGGAATGCAATATCCTGTACATCAGTAACCTGAAAAGTGGCCAGCACATAAGCAAACGCAAAGAGCATCACCTTGAACTCATCCAAGCCTCTTTTTGTGCAGAAAGTTGTCCAATGCTCATCACCCTCTTTCACCTAGTATCCTGACCAATCTATCTTGAAACAGATGCATATATTCTTGCAATGGTTCCATCTGCAATAAAGCACAAAATTGTGCCAAATATTGCTCCAAAATGAGGATATACAAATGTAGAGACAATCACAGTCTTAAACTCACAACTGCAAGGTCAGTCGGTGAAAACCCCCCATATGCTGCCATTATCTGTGAGCATATTCCTGAAGTACATCCCCCCATAAAGGATCCTTTCCTTTTCCTCCTTGGGATAGAAGCAGAAGTATTCTTCTAGCCATTCCTCAAACTCACTTTTTCCTTTCCATGCAAGATCCACAGAGCTCTACTTTTGTTGGCTATTCAAACACGTGGACATTTAGTACGACATTCTAGGCCCATTGAATTTCAGTTATTGAGACCATGGAACACCCTTGATATATTATAAAAGCTAAAACTATGCTTAAAAGCTCCTCAGGAAGTTTACATGGCATCCACTAGTAGTTTCACACAAGTGCCAGTCACGATATCAACATACATCTTTATTTGTTTGACATTGGAATGGATGATCAGTGCATTAGGGGGGGAATCAACCTCAATTTCATAAATTGTACTTTTTGTACGCTTCATCTGTAGGATAGTTTCCCAACTGCCGAAACCTCTTGCAGGCATATGTCTTTAACTATATCCTTTCCTTAAAATCGCATAGAGATGGAGAGCCACTCATGTTTCCAACATTCATATATTTGGTTTTGCTGTCAGATATGGAAAGTAGCTCCTGGTCATTATTCAACATTCGTGTTTCCCAGGCTTATTCAGGTAGCCTCTCAATGTCTGTTACAAAATGCTATCTTTACACTGAGAATACTTTGGCTCTCATGTTCAACTAAGTTCCATAGAGATGGAGAGCCACACCTGATTGTCAGCCTTATTTTCCAACATTCATATATTTGGTTTTGCTGTCAGCAATGGAAATAGCTGCTGGTCATTATTCAACATTTGTGTTTCCCAGGCTTATTCAGGTAGCCTCTGACGGGTCAATGTCTCTTACAAATTATTATGGGAATTCTTTGGCTCTTATGTTCAACTGAGTTGCAACTTAACTTTAGCAACCAAGGTTATGTAACATCCGGTTACATCATTAAATTTTTGACATTTTCGTTTGGATCATTGAGATGCAACATAGTTTGGGCACATCCTTTGTGGGTGTTTCCTTGTTTCAAGACTGAGTTACCATGGTCACCACTTTTAAGTCAAACAGCTCTCAACATTCAGTGGTGGGCATTGACCGATTAGGGTTAGAGTTAGGGTTAGTTATGAATCCCTCAACGCTCCTTGATGGGTTAGGGTTAGGGTTAGGGTTAGTGTATGTCTTGAATCCCTCAATGAGCAATTGGAGCTGTTTAAAGGCTCGGGAATTGTACAAGAAACTTCCCTCCCCTCTCGGAAAAATACCCTCACATATGTTCATGGTTTAACGTGCAAAGAGATCAAGCGTGAAATCTAGCTTGCATACATGACAGAGTATGTATGCATAGAAAATGAAATCCAAGATATTGTATTCGTGCATTCAGTTATGTACTATCACAGTCAGCAATTCATAATCAAAACAGTGCACTGCAAACAGTTCAAAGAGGCTAGAACAGCAGAATGTTAAGAGCTGAAAATTGAGTAAATGAAAGGTTCCTCAAGTTTCAGTTCCAACTTTCCAGTTTCTATAGCAAAATGAAAACCTAGTGTATGAACTACCCTCCAAGATCCTTCAGAGACCTCACCTAGGGCCCCCTTTAAACTTTGCTTGAGCAGGAAAACGCATTGTGTTTGCAACTATGACTGAAATAGGTGCAAAGCCTGTGGTCTCTTGACACAAAACCCACACCAAAACCATGTTTCAGCCCTAGATCATCTTCTGCACTCATCCCAAGCTCATAAGTGAATGCCACTTGCAAAGAGCATTGGTGCTGCATGCTCATCCCCTCATCTGCAGCAGCCCCAAAACTTTTGGGCCGAATGTAAAGCTAACGTTTCAAAAACTTCCAATGCCACAGGGAAAAAACAATTAATATTTATGTGACGTACCGAACTTCTGGCACAGAAATCTTTCACAACTTCAATATATTGCTTTTCATGAAAATATACAAAGCAAGAAGCAGTGATCTAAATCTCTCTCCTCTCTGAACATCAACTCAGCTGTTAGAGCATACCTTAGATTATAGATGCCTGCCAGTTGGCCCACTAGCAAAAGTAGGGGTTCTCAAAGTCACAGTCGGGGCAGAGATGAATGGGGATAGGCCCATACTACCTCCGAAAGGCTGTTTGCCTGCTGAGAGTCCCATGGGCAGTCCCTTTATAATTTCTTGATGCCATGTCTGACCGTCTGCATGTCCATGTGTGGCCTGTGACAGAGTTTTCAGCACAGCTTTGCTTATATTCTCAGAGCACGTCCTTTTCGAGGTATGTTCTACTGCTGAGCTTTCTTTCATGTCTTCCTGCTTGGAGTTTTCTGCTTGGATGTTAGAACCTATGCTTAAACCAGTTGACCCAGCTTCACCTTTCAAGTTGATTTCTTTACCACCTAAGTTTTGCGGTAGGAAATCAGGCCTATTAGCATCGCCCTGCTTCCCAGACTCCTTGAACCCAATCTGTACTCCTTTCAACTTCACCTCTTCCAACTGTTTCTCTACAATGATATCAAACTCTTTCTTGTCATCCTCGCTGTCCCTCTCAGAGTATTTATCGTGCATATCATTAGCACACTCAACAAATAAGTTCTTCCCTAATTCTTTCTTGCTGGAATTCCCAGTTATACCTACTTTTCCCTCTCTAAGAACTGGTGCACTTTGATTCACAGTATGTTCTTCATTCACAACCTTACATTTTACAGCCCAGTCTTCAGAATTTGAATTAAAGTAGGTTTGCTCATTGCAATAAACGCTCTCATCTTTTGATGCTGGGGTGGACTTCCGAATGCTTTCACCGTCACGGTAACTAGACAAGAAGTGACCATCATTAACGAATTTCTTACGTGGTTTCTTCTCATTTTTAGCACCTGAGCGCCCCAAGTCACCCTTCTTGAGACGCGATCCATGGTCGGCATGACCATGATCATCATAAAAAACGTGTTCAGGAAACCTTCCCCCTTGAAGCGAACTATCACAGGGCATGGTGTCGGTTATAGTACTCATTGATTTTAATTTCACATCTGCCTCTACACAACGACTTCGGGGACTATCAAAGCTCTGTCTTGAAGTCTTGACTACTTGATCGTCGACATCTTTCAAGGAAGAGGAGCGACGCCTTCGGTGCCGCAGCTTCCCATGAAAATGTCTTTGCCTCGGAGATAGAGACGTCTCATCCTCCTTTGGATGCGGCAGAGGGGCTACACTACGAGAGATTCTCGGGGAGCTATTCATAGCGCGATGTAGCTGACGGGCTAATTCCTCGTCGTCGACAGGAGCAGGAATCCGTGAAACCCTCATAGATTGAACTTCGTTCCTCAACTCAAACTCCCTGCTTTTCTGTTTCTCACCAGAAATGCTAACCTTGGGATGTCGTCGAATTAAGCTCCTCCGAGGTTTCCAAGCCTCATCAGAAGCAGCTATGGCTACTGCTTCCAGGGCGGCCTTCGCAACTGCAGCTGCCTTCGCGGCAACTGCGGCCTTGTCTGCTGCGATCGCCTTGGCCTCGGCTGCAGTCTTCGCAGCCTTCGCTGCAGTTAATTTAGCCGCAGCAGCCATCTCGGAGTGGGAGAGAGTTTCCTTCTTCAGATGAGCGGCGGTTGACGCCAAATTGGAGCAGAGGACAGGCTTGCTACCTTTGGTTTTTTTGGGCAGTTTAGATTCCCGATGCTTGCGAGATTCAGTTGTCATTTGCGGCAGCTTCTTCACGGGAGCACGAGAATCGCCTACTAGAGAATTGCTCCTCGGGCGTTTGGATCCGCCTCCACTCCTATCAGAATCCGAATTCTCATCTGCATTGCTCCCACCTGCCAGCACAATCGCGGCCGCGGCTGCATCCTCAAGGGAGCATTCACCACCCAGCGGGCAAGCGGAGGCCTGCTCGACCAACTTGGCGCCACCGAGATCAACCTCGAGCTTAACCTCATCCATGAGATCTGCGCAGGGGGCACCGGTGGAGTGCCAGGCACCAGCATAGGAAGGGGGAGGGGAGGAGGAGAGCCAGCCATTCTGTTTCAAGCCAGCGAGGAGGCGTTTACGGGGGGGGAGGGAGGCACCGGGGGGGGGGAGGCAAGGGAGGGAGGGGGGGGGAGGGGAAGGGGGGAGGGATCTAGGATCATCAGGCATGGTGGGAGAGGAGGCGGGGGGGCGAGGAAGGGGGGGGGAGGGATCAAGGGGAGGCCATGGCTATGGAGGGATGAAGAGGGGGATGGCGATGGCGTCTGCTGCTTGGCTATGGCGATGCTTCTGCTGGTGCTTGGCTATGGCTATGGAGGCTGGCTATGGCGCTTGCTGCTGCTGCAGCTGATGAAGAAGAAGATGATGAAGATGATGAAGAAGATGATCATTTCACGTGGAAACAAAAACCTCCCTTAATCCTTCTTAATCCTCCCCCTAACCTTCTTCTTATCCGTTCATCACCCCCCTAATCTCCTTCTTATGTCTTAACCCATTTCCCTAATCACCCCCATTTGCCTTAATTACCCCCTTCCCCTTTTTGCCATCAACCCTTACGCATAAATATCTTATGTCTTAATCCCACCCCTTAATCACCCTTATATGTCTTTATTTGCCTTAATTAACCCCCTAATCTGTTCACGTGCCATTCCTCTTTGCCTTAATTAAATCCCCTTTCCCTTTCCGTTTCATCCACGTGGTCCTTCCCCTCTTACCTTTTTATCAAACTCCTTTTGGCGTACTTCCTCCTGTTGGCCCTATGAGAGTCCCCCCCTCCTACCTAGTCAACCTCTCTTGCTCTCAGTGCATGCGGCCTTACCTCTTTCATCTTCATCTGGATCGTGCTGCCTGAAACAAGACCCCCCCCCCCTCCTTCCTTCACCACCCCCTCATCGTGCCTCTGCCACGCACACACTTTGTTGGCTTGCCATGTTACCACAATGTCTTTTTTGAATGAGTTACGCTTCCTTTACCCAACCATGGTTCACCTTGTACTCGGACATGGCACATTGTGGCAGCCCTCCACCCCGCAGTATGCTTACACTAGAACTAGGAGCCATGCCCCCTTAAACTTCATTTATGTGAAATCGAGGAAGCAACAATGGATAAGTTAAGCTTCCTTTACCCAACCATTTATGGAAGCAATGATGGATGAGTTAAGCTTACTTTACCCAATGATGGTTCAACTTTTACTTGAACATGGCCGAACCACACAATGTGGATGCCTAGCCCATTAACCTTCATTTATGTGAGAAGGACTAAGCAACAATGGCAACATAATCACCTTGGAGAATATTCATGGCAAGACCAACCTAATTTAACCCAACCATGATTTACTTTCAATGCCGAAAACACTAATCAACATGAGGTTATAATCGAATGCCCACCATCATGTTGCACTACCAACACCTACCCTGAGGAAGGCATGAGATGGGTAACAACTCCATCCCCTGCAGCATCCAAAACAACCACCCGCAATCGTTACTCACCCTGTCTTGTGCAAACATGGAGTTCTAGAAGTCAATGCCAACATGACACGCATAATAGGGTCACCTATTCACGATCCAAGCATATCCATACAGCTGACGATTTTCATCCCAGCTCTATACCAATTGTTCGAAGTTGGATTTAATCATTCAAACAATGTAGAGCCTCTTGTGGATTTTCCACTTTGTTCCTTGGGGCCCTTCCTCATGTTCCATGACCTGACTTTAGAAGTCGAGAAGCTAATGCCCTTGGTGGAGGCATGTCTTTCTCAACCTCCCTCCCCCACTCACACCCCCCACATATATGCACACACAATGCCATTCTCAAAACCTCACATCCCTTGCCTCCTTGCAAGAGTTTAGTTTTGTCTTTTTAAATCAACTCACTCTATCTTCCACGTTTTCATACTTGTTTCATTTCTCTCTAATCATTTTCTTGATAAATAGCTTTCTATTCTATTCATGCATGGATGTGCAATCCTAACTCCTCTCAAACACTTCACCATGTACATAGCTTTATTTTATATTCTTACATGGATGTGCAATTCTAACTCCTCTCATACACTTCACCATGTACATCCCTAAATTATCCCTCCTCCCCCCGCGTCTATGTCTAAGGGTCTGTTTCCACAGGCAGGGAGTGCGATGCCCAAACGGCACCCGATCGTTGGACTACCACCAGCGTTTGGGGCTACGCGCAAAATTCGGGTGCGATGTTGGAATAGTGGAGTAGAAGCTCTGTAGCAAAGGAGCCATGAAAATTTGAGAACAAAAGGTATTGTACGCTTCGCACATCACTTTCAAATTGCAAAGCGCCAAGTGCGACATTGAGTCCACCATTTTGCAAAATGCTCAAAACGCCACCCAAATGCAACGACTTCCACCACCATATTGAAGTTCGCATGTGGGAACCGGTGCGATGGCCCAGCTACCGTTTGTGTGCGCGCATTTGTGTCCCACAGAAACAAGCCCTAAGCACACCTTCTTGGGTATGTCTAAGCACACCTTCTTGGAAAGCCCACTACGACAATCATATGGAAAGAATGTATCGAGCAACTTACTTTCAACTTACCTTGATCTCATTAAGTATTGTTTACATAACTATCATGATTATTTTCCATTAGTGAATATACCATAACATCATGATAATGTACTAGGTATTATGAGACAACAATGAGACTTTATGATGTAATCTAAACTAGAAGGGATAGGATGGATGGATTGAGATACCCTAGTAGAAATTAAAAAGTTCACACACTACAAACAATTGATCTATCATTTTATCATTTCAAAGACTTACAAGGTATTTTTAATTCAATTTTCGTGCCATGTTCTCTTTATGGATACAAATTTGCTATGAGGAAGTGTAAGATAACACGATAATAGGCTAAGCATCTTTGACTAGATAAAGTGGTTATGAAGTTTTAAAGTTTTTAATTATTTTAGCTTCTCTATAGTTTATGACATTGAGGATGCAATGGCCTAGGTGGAACATATAAAGAGCCAAAGAAAGGCTAAGCTCATGACTCTATACAGTCTGAATAAAATATAACACGAAGATAAGCAAGATCATATATTGCACAAAGTATCTAGAACAATAACAACCCTAAATAATTAAGTAATGCTTGACAACTTGAAGTTATTCACGTTTTCATGCCTGATTCAAAAGCACTCAAAACCTTGTTATAGGTAGGAAAATATATGCTATAGCTTTTAACACCATATTAGGAAAATTGGAAATTTTCAGATAGTTTGGGAATTCCCAACATGGTAAAGATTTGGTCACATGGTCAAATCTTAACCCCTTACTTGAAAGTGGAATTTGCCCTAAACACTATGATAGGGAACCCTCCCAAGTCCCACCTTCAAAAAAGGTGTTAAGAGTTAGCCACATGGTCAAATCGTAAAACCTAATTAGAAGTGGGACTTGAGAGATTCCCAAATTCTCTAATATAGTGTTTTTTTATGATGCCACTTTGAAATCCACTTTGTATACTTAATTAAAATTTGTGGAACCAAAAAGAGCTTCAATCTATGAATATGATTCATATTATAGGTTCATGCAATGAACAGTATCAAAAGAACAGTTGAGAATATTTCAATAAACCTTGCACATCTAAGAATGACAACAAAATCTTACATATCTTACAAGTATATAGCTTTTTCATGTACACTTCCATCACATTCATACATGATAAGAAAGCTCACCAAAATAATATTTTAGGAAGAAAACTTCCTCTTCATTATGGAACATAAATCCATATACTAGCTCGCATCCACTACTAGTTAGCATTCACTAGAATGCTTTCTCACACACATATACGCATTTTGACACATTGAAATGCAGCCAAAGGGTTTTTAAATTCTACGAAATTGTTGGCTTGGTTGGCCTTTGACTTAAAGCCAACAGTGGTGGCCTTTGCTCTAGAGGTAATGCTAGAAAATTATTCTTCCTCCTTGTTTTGTTGTTTGCCAGTCATATTTTATCTTCAAGGCATGCAAAATTGTGTTTCTAGGTCCTCAAACTTTCATAATCAAAGTCGACTGAAGATGGTCAGTTGTAGGCCAACAAAGCATTTTTCTCAACTCTTCACCTTTTGACATCAGAAGTCTAGATCTTACATGTACATGCATGTGTGTGCGTGCGCACGCACACACACATGCACATGCACACTCACACATGCACGTGCACGTGCATACACACACATGCACACATGCACGCGTGCATGCACACACACACAAATACACATGTACTATCAAAGTAGGGTTGAAGGTATGTTAACAACCTCTACTACATGCAATCATTGCAGCAAACTCTCAAGAAACTTTATCTTAAGAATTTCTTATGTATGCATTTTTTCCAACTTCAACCAATAATGAACAACAATAGCTTGTCTTAGAATAGACCTAATTCTAGCATGCATGCATGCATGCACCAATCCATCTCTCTCTCTCTCTCTCTCTCTCTCTCTCTCTCTCTCTCTCACACACACACACACACACACAGAGCTTTCATCAATGATGAAGATCACGTTTTATTGTGTTTTACATTTCTAGTGAAGTAGACTACAAAAATAAAGATTTGGTAGTATTAAGATATTTCCATTATTCAATCAAATAGTGAATGCATTTGTTATAGATAAAAATATTCAAGGTCTATTGCATTATATGGGATTATTACATACAAATGAATATGTTAAAATGTGTGATTTTCTTATCTTTTGGCTCATTGAGATTACTAGACCTAAAAATCCCATGATGGTCATGTCTAAAATCTCGCAGTCTAGGATAGTTGGTTTTTTAGTTTCTCTTGCGCATGAATTAGGGGTTGGTTAGTTCTTTAGATATGAATTAAAGGAGACCATACAATATACTAGAGGTTTTTCAATTATTATCAGACAAGATTGATCACACAATCATGGAAGGACTTATATATTGGTTGATTAACTTAACACTCAGTAGGTCCACTTAAATTTTATTATTTAACCATCTTACCACTTATTAGATTATATATATAAAGGGCCAAACTATGGACATGTTGGATAAACCATGGCATGTTGGGACAAAGGAGGAAATTACAATTGCCCAAGTAAGTGGACATGTCCTTGTGGGCTCAAGAACGTTCACATCTTACATTACATTACAATAGGAAATGCAAATGCCTTAGGAAGTTCTTACAGTGAACAATGGATGCAAAAGTATTTCTAAAGCTTATTTTGTATGCTCTATATGACAATGTCATGATTGGGTTAACTTAAGTTTTGGTAGGCAAGCTTATCTTGCAAATTAAGGCAATGTAAATGTACCATCCAAGGGATATATGTTTCGTCATATGGGCAAGACACTTCTCTACCCAAAACTATGGTCTTCCCCACATCCACGTGCTTATCTATGTGCTTATATATGGTTGTCCCCACATACACATTCTTATCTTTGTGCATGCATAGGGGTGGAAGCCTTGACATAGTCAAGATTTTCATACGTGACCTCAAAAAAAATCATGAATAGCAAATTAGGCAGTGATTGATAGTCATCACAACAATTAAAAGTCATCCCATAATAGACTTGATGATTCACATCAAGGATCAACCATTTAATCAAGGCTATAGCTATCATTAAATTATTGGTCTTCATCAAAGCATTGAAAAGTCATCCCATAATTAGACTTGAGGCTTCAACAAGTGCCAACCATTGGATCAAGGTTATAATTATCCTTGAGTGCTTTTGATGGGTTTTTGTTTTTTGTTCTTTTATCTCTAATGACCATGCCAAGCTTCCTAACTAAGGTTCCCCTTGTTGGCCTCTCCACTCAGTTACCTTCTGTTGTTTTATCCCTCCCTTCCAAACCCAGAGACTTGCTGTTGTGCTACCTGCTCAGCTACTACAGGATTTGGATGAGATGTCTATTAACCCTATTTAGGGCATTTTTGTTGCTTCTACTGGACACTGTTTTGATGTTACTACTGTTGCTGCTTTGCTAATTCAATACACACCACTGAATCCAAGGAGGAATCCCCTAGCTTCTCCTTCCATATTTGAGAAGCTCCTCTCAATATCTATTGAGGAAACTACTGGTCTTTGTTCTTGTCACTCTTGTAGTAAGAGAGTAATTGCATATGTTAATGGCACTCCTATTTTGGATGAGCTTTGAAGATGTATAAAATTGTTCTGAATTAATATAATCACTCTTTTTTTTCCCAAAAAAAAGAAAGCAAAAATATTGATGTGCTAAAGGAGAAGACTCCTTCTAGAGGGTGTTATTCGGTTGGTGATACATGCAACAAACTCAAAGTCGGAGATGCAGTGGACCATGGGGAAATGTTTCACAGTTTGCTGAAGGCCTAAATAAATATTACATTGGACCAGCTTCTTAATTTGGTACTAGAATTTAGAACATAGCGATTGACAAATTTGTCGGACAGTGATGTGAGCCTAATGGATAAGGCAAAAGAGGATGATGAGCAGGTTTGGGAAGTTGAACCCAAAGTTAATGCAGCACAAATTAAAGATGTAGATTATATTGTTCCGCTAATGCAAGTGGAATATAAATCACAGATCATATCGGAGGTCTTTTTGGATGGTGGATCTAGTGTGAACATCCTATCGGAGGATCCTTACAAAATTTTTTTGTCTCAATGAGCTAGAACTAGCCCCTTTTTAGGTCAAAATGGTAGATCAATGGAGGGTCCAACCTCTTGGGATATTGAGAAACCAATAGATTGGAGTTTGTGGTTTGACTTCCATGGTCAATTTTGTTGTTCTTTGGATGGAGGGAGATGATAAATCTCATTCCATGTTACTTGGCAGGCCGTGGTTTTGGGTAGGCAAGATTAAATAGGATTGGGGAGCTGATAGGGTAGCTGTTCATAAGGAAAAGAAGAAATTTAAAATGGCCATGGTTCCAAGAAGGAGTGTTCCAAAAAGTGTTCAACCCTTGGTAGCAGCTGAAGATATTAACATGGTGGCCAAAGTTGAAGATGATGAGGAAGAGTATTTTCTCAAAAGAAATCCCTCCTTCGTTCCAGTTTTTGAAGTGGGTTTGCAGGCCATAGTGGACCAATACAAGAAGAATGAAGTGAGCAATTCTTCATCAATGAAGGTTATAGTAGTTCCAAATTTGGAAGGAAATAGTTCGAAAGTGAAATAGAGGAAACACAAAGAACAGAAGTCATATGAAGTAACTTCGGAACAATGGGATGCTGATGAAGAAAAATAAGAATTTTATATTAAAATAGATATTCAATCAATCATTGAAGCAGAAACAACATTTGAAGGTCACTTAAGAAGGTGTTCAAGAGTTCACAACGAGGATGAGAGGAGGATGACCTCAAAGAGATGAATCTCGAAACAGAACAAGATCCGAAGATGGTGCATGCTAGTAGTTTGTTGGATGGAATTTTTCATGAAATTTTGAAACATGTGTTGCTGGAATTCAAGGATGTATTTAGCCTAGCATTATACAGACATGAAGGGGGTTCATCCATCTTTTTGTCAACATAGGATCAACTTAAGGAAGGATGCTGTCCCAGTGATCCAACAAAGATGCAAAATGAATCCAAATTATGCTTAGAAGGTGAAGGAAGAAATTGATAAAAAATTGCTCAAGATGGGGTTTATTTACTCTAAATATAAGGTAACATGGATTTCACTCATAGTCATAGTACCTAAAAAGAATGGTAAACTCAAAGTATGTGTTGATTATAGAAAGCTAAATGCAGCAACAATAACATATCCTTTTCCATTACCGTTCTGTGACAGATTGCTTGATGCTGTAGCTGGTCATGAGATGTATAGATTTCTTGATGGTTTCAGTGGGTATAATTAAATAAGGATGGCTCTAGAAGATAGAGACAAAATTGCTTTTATTACAGAGTGGGGAGCCTTTGCTAGCAATGTTATGACCTTTGGTCTGAAGAATGCACCTCCAACATTTCAGAAGTGGATTTAGGAAGTCTTTGCTCCATACTTGACAACTTTTATCAGAGTCTTTCTTGATGATTTCTCTATGTTTGAAAGAAGGAGGAACATTTGCAACATCTTAGATTATGCACGAGATGCAAAATTGCACAGCTTAGTCTTAATCCAGAGATTTGCAGTTAAGAGGGGTGTTCTGTTAGGTCATATAATCTTTGAAGAAGGCATGACCATAGATCCACAGAAGGTGGAAGTTATTTAGAATGCTCCTACACCAAGAACTCTTAAGCAGTTGTCACGCTTTGTTGGGCAAATAAAATGGCATAGTAGATTTTTGCACTATCTTTCCCATGTTTGTGCATTTTTGACAATACTTACTAGGAAGGGAGAACCTTATAGATGGGAGGAGCAGTAGAAGAAGGATTTTGTTTTATTAAATAAGATGTTATTTGCTTCACCAATTCTTAAACCACCTAACTGGAAGTTACCATTTTATATTTTTGTCGATGCTTTAGATGTGGCCATCGGTGCACTGTTAATGTAGAAATTTGTTGAAGGGTGGTTTCAGCTCGTATATTATGCCAGTAGAAGATTGGCAAAAGCTGAGCATAATTCTAGTGTTACTCATAGGGAGGCATTGGGAATGGTTTATGCTCTCAAAAAATCCAGACACTATTTATTGGGGAATAAATCATCAAGCTCTCATTTATTTGGTAACAACCACAGTTGTCTCTGGAAGGCTGAATAGATGAATATTCCTCCAAGGATATGATTATGACATTGTTCATACACTTGGTAATCAGCATGTTGTTGCGGATTATTTAAGCCAATTGATGAATGGTGAGGCACCTTTGGGAATTCAAGATGATTTACCTGATGTACATTTGTTTTCTATCAACCTGGATGGTGGGAAAGATTGGTATGATAGAATGCTTCTTTTTGTGATGGAGGGGATGGTACCTCAGTCACACTATCAAGAGATCAGAGGAAGACATTTGTGTTGCAAAGTAGACCATTTTTTGTGATAGCTAGAGTTTTGTATAGGAGAGGTATTGATCAAATTATCCAAAGATGTGTGCTAGATCATGAAAGGAAAGCAGTCCTGATGGAAGCACATGCTGGAAATTTAGGAGCTCACTTTTCTAGTGATATTCCTCAAAAAAGATATTGCAGGCAGGTTTGTGGTGGTCTACAGTGTTGAAAGATGCTCACCAATATGCTAAAACTTGTTTACCATGTCAAAGAGATGGCAAGCCAACAGATGCAGATCGAATGTCACATTAGCCTATCTTACCTTTGGGTCCGTTCCAAAAATGGGGACTCGATTTCATGGGTTCGATCAAACCTTCCGCTAGGTATACTAGCAATAAGTATATTTTGGCAACCACCAACTACTATGGCATGAAGTGGGTAGAGGCAATTGCTTTGCAAGATAATACAACGGTCAGCTAGCACAGATAAGTTTATTTATCATAAAATCATAACCAGGTTTGGTTGTCCAATAGAGAGAGTTTCTGATCAAGGGGTTCATTTCATGAACAAAGTTATGAAAAAGTTAACAAACACACACATGATTGTGCATAAGAAGTCAACTACATACTATCCACTGGCCAAGGCTAAGAATTCCAATAAAACATTCAAGAAGATTATGAGAAGAAAAGCTTCAGACAATAGAATTGATTGGGACCAGAAACTACATTCAAGATTGTGGGCATTTCGTACAGCCTATAAAGTAACTACTGGAATGACACCCTTTCGCCTTCTTTATGGATGTGAAGTCGTAGTCCCATTGGAGTTTATTGTACCTAGTCTCTTAATAGTAGCTGAGAATAGATTGTCTCCAGAGGAATCAGTTAATCATAGGATTCAGCAATTGTTGAAGCTGGAGGAAGACAGGGTGGTGAGTTCCTATATTTCAGATATGATTTAAAAAAGAAGGCAAGATTGGATAAATATGAATATTAAGTTTAAAGTGTTTCAAAAAGGAGATCTATTGTTGATGTTTAATTCTAAGTTAGGTCCTCATCCAAAAAACTAAAATTAAGATATGATGTTCCTTACAAAATTATGGAGGATATGTATGGCAAAGCAGTTCCGAAACTAGTGAATGGTTAAAGGTTGAAGCCGTATCATGCACTAACATTTAGATTGGAGGATATCTACGACAATGCAGTTCCAAAATCTAAATGTTATGAAGGAACATCTAGATTGGAGGATATGTATGTGTTGGCTCTTTCCCATGGCTTCCACAGGAAGAGCAGGGTATTCTCAGTATGCAGGGTTTCGAGGCTTTTTGTCACCTACAGATATATCCGAGTTGTCATTTGTAGTATACGTGTAGCTTACGACCTCGAGTCGTATTTCGATGAGAGACTTAGGCTTAAGTGTGGTAAGCAAACATAGTGCATGCATGTGTAAAAGGAACGTGTATCATCATGGTTGAGGTAATGAAGGCTTTCGCCTTCATTAGGGGTTGTAGGGTTTAGGAAGAGTTTAAGGGTTCGAATGAGGTTCCAAGGTTTAAAAGGAGGTTCCAAGGTTTAGAAGGAGGTTCCAAAGTTTAGAAGGAGGTTCCAAGGTTCAGGGTAGAGTACATGGTGGAGAACTCGTCTCCCTTATAGATCATGGAGGTTAAGGATTGAGGAACTAAGGGTTTAGGGGGAGCATAGGAGTGGGAGAGGAAGAAGGTGTAAGAGCATGGGGGAAAGAAGAGAGAGGAGGGAGGAGGAGGAGGAGGAGGGAGAAGGAGGAGGAGGAGGAGGAGGAGCAAGGAGGAGGGAGGAGGAGAAGGGAGGAGGAGGGAGGAGGAGAAGGGAGGAGGAGGAGGGAGGAGGAGAGGGGGAGGATGGGTTGTAAGGTTGGAGGAGAGGGGAGGAGGAGTTGCAAGATTAGGACATGCTTTTGGATGTGGAGTGCAAGGAAGCATGGACACTTGAGACAATTGCTTGGAATACCAAAGTAGAACTCAACACAATGCCCCAAAGAGTGTGGGCTTCATTCCATTATGGGGTATTTATACAAGTTGGAGAGCTTCTCTCTCTGCATGTAGAAATTGTAAGACATTCTCTCTCTACATGTAGAACTTGTATATAGAAGTTGCATGTAGAAGTTGCAAGTTGCATGCAGGAGTTGCATGTAGAACTCGCATGTTGCATGTTGCATGTAGAACTCACATGTAGGAATCGCATGTAGAAGTTGCATGTAGGAGTTGCATGTAGAACATGTATGTAGAACTCGCATGTAGAAGTTGCAAGTTGCATGTAAGAGTTGCATGTAGAACATGTTTGTAGAACTCGCATGTAGAAGTTGCAAGTTGCATGTAGGAGTTGCATGTTGCATGCAGGAGTTGCATGTAGAACTCGCATATAGAACTTGCATGTAGGACTTGCATGTAGAACATGCATGTAGGAGTTGCATGTAGAATTTGCATGTAGAACATGCAAGTTGGATTTCTAAGAGGGATTATTCCTAGCCTTATGCAAGTACAAGTGGAGATTTGTCGCTACTCTACACACACATTTTGTACTATCTAAGTCCATGTTGGCATAGAGACAACATACTCCCGGATCCATTTGATTATCCATCCTCGGGTTATGGCTTATTTTGATTTCAAAGTTGGGATGCCATGTGCGTAACCCAGTGGTTGTTGAGCTTGTGGCATGCGAGTTGTTCCTACTGTAATGCTTTTGCACCATACCATTTGTGGTCTGTAGTCGCAGGAAGCTTATCTGCTCTTGAGGAGGGGTAGACGGCTGTGAATTTTAGAGGGGATCTCGTTGCTGAGGCTACAGACTCTGCCATTGAATCTTCTTGGGAAGAGGTTTGGCGGGGGCCTCGTTGTTGAGGCTGGCATTTCTTGCTATCTTGCATACATGTTGGATGCGATTTCACCCGTATCATTGAGCTTGTAGTAGATAAGTTTGTATGCAAGTCTAATATTTTTACATTTAGGAGACGGCTGTGATGTTTGGTGGGGATCTCGTTGCTGAGGCTACAGACTCTTTTACCAATTCATCTTGAGCTTTGGCATAGCTTCTTGTCCTGCTTGTGAATTCATTGCATGCTTTGAGAGTATGGAATGAAAGTGTGTGACACTATTATTAATGCAATCTATTATGTGCCTATGCAAAATCGTGTGAGTGCACGTGATGTGTCGATTAGGTAGGGACTAACTATATGCTTATTTGTGGGATTTAATAGGGAAACTAAGACTCAATCATCCCTAAAAATTGATTAGGTCTTCCTAAATGTGCAAAAACGTGCATATGCCAGTGAGTGTGCATGTAACAATCTAGTGCAAACTATATGTGCAAAAACGTGCATATGCTAGTGAGTGTGCGTGTAACAATCTAGTGCAAACTATATGTGCAAAAACGTGCATATGCTAGTGAGTGCGCATGTAACAATCTAGTGCAAACTATATGTGCAAAAACGTGCATATGCTAGAGTGCGCATGTAACAATCTAGTGCAAACTATTGAAGACTTGGGATTCCCAAAACTTTATTATTGTCGGGGATGGCTTGCGTGATGATGTTGTATCGCTTCAATCGGCTCCTGTTTATGGTTGTGTTGAATTGGATTTCGTCCAATGTTTCTAGCAGTATAGCTTGAACTTCAGATTCTTTTAGTGGTCTTGCCATTGCTATGGGGACACTGCCACTTGTGTAATTCTTGAAGTACTCCGGCACTTCTTGAAGATTAGCCTTTGATGGTGTTGAACTAGCTTGACATGTGCCATGTGTATGGGGTGGCATAGTATTATAACCAATTTGTTTGGCTCTTGGAGTCTTTTTTTTTTTTTGGGTGAATTCTCTTGATCAATCTTCATACGCACATGTGGCTTATACTTTCTAAACTTCTTATGCTAGGAACTGTGGGGTAACTTTTCCACTAGTAAGGTGTTTCCAAGTAAGGGTTCATTTGCTGCACATACTCCTTCTAGTCCCTTAGGGGACCATTCAAGAGGTGGTGGTTCTGATTTTGAGGGAGCTCGCTTTGCAAGATACAATTCAATGATCCTTGTTTGGACTCATTCGAATTCATTGAAGTGTTCGGCCTTGGCTTTTCTGTATTTTCCTCCTCCAACTTTCTTGTGGGATCTTCTACTATTATTCAACTTTGGAGGTTCAACTTTTGGGAGCTCGACTACCACTAGGGCATGCAGAATGGCTAACTCATTATCAAAGATTTGATCTTCAATTTCAGCATTCTCAGCCTCAGTTTCAAGGTCCCAAGGAAAATCTGAGTCATCATTGGTATGGGTACCTTCTTCAGGTTCATTATCCCACTCGAGGTCAGCCATAAAGAATGGCATCTCTAGATTGATTAGTTCTTCATGTGTGAGTGGAGGATCTACCTGTAGCACCTTAGCATCTTTCTACGAGAAGATGGGGTCTAATGAATGGTAGTTGTTGATGGTTGCCAATGTTTGTATCCAGTTATTGACATTGCTTTGTGAATCGCTTGCTATGGCATGCTGTTGCAGGGGAGCTGATTCGCTTGAGATTATCATTGAAGATGTGTCATCTAATGCTCTAGGCGCAATTGGTTTTATAGCTCTTGTCCCCACATTGAACCTGACTGCAGTGTCACGATTTTGGATTGTCAGTCTATCAGTTCCCCAGTCATGGAGGACTGATGCTTCCCATAACCAAGGACATCCCAGTAAGATTTGATAGGATTTTTTGGGGAGATCCAAGATTGTGAATTGAAGGGAAAAGCGGACTCCTACAACCTTTGTGGACATGCCATTCACTATTCCCAAGGGTTCAACCCATGAATCATTGGCAAGGCATATGTTAAAATTAGCCTTTTGCATTGGTGGGAGACCCCATTCATCGTAGAGCTCCTTTGATAGGACATTTACCCTTGCTCCACCATCCACTATGGCTTGGACTTCATTATATGCCTTGTGGATCCAAGGCACAGTAATGTTGCATATGTCATCTCTCTCACCCATCTGCACAGGGATATCTTCGATGTCGTTCATAGGTGGAGAGGGATTTGCGAGTTCAATCCATTCTTTGAAACTCTTCTAGAGATTGGGACAATTCCGTAGGAGGATTCTGATGGGAATTGACACAGGGCAACTCAGGATGCTAGAGAGTGCAGCTCCTTTAAGTTGATGTGGTGGTACATTATGTTGTGGAGTCTGTTGTTGGAACAGAGGCTCGAGTACAATATCAATACTTTGTGGGGCCAAGTCATGGATTGGGTCTTGAGCTTGTTTCTCAGCCTCAAATTCAACTTGTTTCTCAGTCTCAAATTCAGCTTGTTCCTTTTGTACCCATTATTGAAGTGCTTGAAAACGAGCCTTCTCCACTTTTGCATTTGGGTATGGAGCTTCTTTTATTTGAGGCTCGAGAGCTGATGTGGATGAGCTTGGTAGAGGTGGAGGCACTTGTGCTTTCTTTTTAAGAAGTCGCTTTGGTTGGATTGGAATGTTAGGGT